>NW_010287596.1:44426-100488 GCF_000700745.2 Antrostomus carolinensis
ATAATAATAATAATAATAATAATAATAAATCACTCTTAAAACCCACAACCCATAAAAAATATGCAGCCCCAAAACAACTGTTGAGAAATGAAACTTGACAAAATAGTAATTCCTGTGTATCACTTATTTGGAATTACATCTACATTATAATTGTTGTATTTTAATTATTATTTGAAGGAAGGAATTACCAAACTCATGTTTTTTGGTCATAAATGGGAATAAAGCAAAAGGTCTGGAGTTTCAGGCAGAACATAGATCACACAGAGGTCTGAAAAGAAATTAATTTTTCAGAACTTTTCATTGTAAGAATGTAAAATTCCTGACAGCAAAACCAATATAAAATCATAGGTTATACCGATGTGAAAGAGTATTTTGAGAATGATTCTGGAAGTAAGGAGAAAAAAAAAAATATTGTTTTGCAAAAAGAGGTTTGTTTATTTAATTAGGAGCAGATGACGGCAAAACCCTTGAATAACATGTCATCCAGACCCTACGTGGGCTGTTTTTATTTAAAGGAGGATAATTACAAGAACAAGGATCTTTTCAATCAAATTTAATATAAACTTTTAAAAAAACCCTGTTTTAGAGGGAGATGGAGTTTCAAAGATGAATGTCTTCACAAGACTCTGTTGCAGAGAACAAAGGTGAGGTGAGGTTAATCGTAACTGTGGTGTCTCTATGAACCTCTTATCACCTCCTCAAGGTCATGTCACAATTTCTGTCCTCAGTGGCTGTTCCTGGAAACATGGAGGGACACTCCATAGCTTGGAGTAAATGACCTTAGAGAATATCTTTTTTTCTGGTTCACCTATGGAAGAATTAGCGGTGACCATATGCCTCCACTTCCAGTCAGAACCAGTTCTGCTCCATTGCAGTACACCACAGAACATTCAGAGAGTCAAGGAACTGTGGACATTTGAGCAAAGAAGATACTTTTAGCAGGTAGATCTATTTGTGAAAAAAAAAATGCCTTACTCTTGGATCTGACAGTGCTCAGCAACCTGCTTTGAACCTCTCTTTTAACCCGTCTGCTCTCTTTCAACACATCATGGAGCAGATTTGCTTTGTGATGGCGTTATACTGCTAGGATGGATGGTTGATCTCCTGATGAAACAGATTAACGTGGTCCTTTCATATGTTTACTGTCACTAAAAAGACTGGAGAGATTTACCTTGTAATTCTGCACCAGCCTAGAAAGGAGGCAGACACAAGATATATTTCTAACTCTGGTTTGACATGAAGACCTGTGATGGTGTCAGAGATGGGCTGACACAGAATACAGACCTGCAGATAGGACACAGATATTAGTCCTCGTGCAGGACTATGGAAGACCACCTTTGCTGCAGTTTCCCATGTGTTTTGACAACACTAAGATTGCAATCTTCACTGTATCATGAAGATTACAGTAAATCTGTCCTCAAAACTATGTTTTGCCTGAGGAGAGAGTAAGCTTGGCCACAACAAGGTGAGAGACTACCCTTTGGAGCTTATGAGAACCATGTGTCCAAACAGGTAAAGTACATTAACATTTCCAGTCTGAGAGTCATTTAGAAGGAAGATTCACTAGCTCTAATATACTTAGCAGGCCAAAACATTTTGTTTCTTGTAAATCAGTATTATCTGGATGTCAGAAAAGTGACATATTCACATCAGCTGTGAAATCCTTGTGATACATGTAAACAAGCCAAAATAAAGGCAGATTTCAGAAATGAGACTGTTCTCTTAAGACCTTGCAAACACTAAGGTGTGAACAGACTGAGATAAGTTTATGGCTGCTTCTGTGGTATGGATGCATTGATGTGGGAAGTTACAATTGCAGAAAACAGAGATCCTTTCATCCTTTCAATCTATATGTGGTCAATCTTCTATTCTGGATACCAAGAATAATGTTTCTATGAAAGAGATGCAAATCAGAAGTGGAAATTTGAATTGTAGAATCACAGAATTGTTTGGATTGGAAGGGACCTTAAAGATCATCAGGTTCCAAGCCCCCTGCCATCAGCAGGGACCCCTTCCACTAGACCAGGTTGCTCAAAGCCTCATCCAACCTGGCCTTCAACACTTCCAGGGAGGAGCAGCCACAGCTTCTCTGGGCAACCTGTTCCAGTGTCTGACCACCCTCACAGTGAATAATTTCTTCCTAATATCCAACTTAAACCTGCTCTCTTTCAGTTTAAAGCCATTTCCCCTTGTTCTGTCATTAACTGTCCCCCAAGAGACCATTCATCCTTTGGTTCACACCTCTGATAGTGATCTAAGCTCAGAGTGATTACAATAACATGTCCTTCAAACACACACATATGCACATGCATGCATGTACAGATGTTTTTGAAGTCCTCTAGGCTTGACACAGAGTATGAGACTGATTTCTTCTGTGTGTTTTGGTTTGGTTTTGCAGTGACTATTTTATTTAAAATTATCTTTTTTCTAGGGAAAATGTTCTTTGCCATTCCCGTGGGGAGTGACATTGGGGTTTTTTACTCCTTCCCTGGCATTTTTTTTTTTTTTTTTCAGAAACTTCCCTGATATGGAATTTGAACATGTTCAAAACAGAAATAAATGATTATTTTTATTTTTTTCCCCCTTTCTTGGAGCTGGATGAATGCAAGGCTGTCAGAACACAGCATGCTTTCCTACAGTAATCATGTGAAAGCCATTACAGAGCTACACTTAACTTGTACCATATCCCCAGTCAGCCCTAATAAAAAAGACACAAGAAATATGTACATGCCACTAGATTCTTGTATGGAATCAATCCCTCCTGGGTTGTTAAAACAGTAAAGGAAATTTGGTGTTGAAGGAATGTGCATTTAGAAAAAGCCACTAGATAGATTAAGGGCCAAACACCAGCAAAGTGATGAACTTACTCTAGATAAAAGCCTGGTTTTCAGAAGTGCTGCCCGTTTTACAGAGTTGGTTGTTATGGGAGTATGTGAAGATCTCAGTTAACTCCAAGTTTGACAATAGTAGATACTTTAAATAAATATTAATTAAAAGGGAAGCTCGACCTGGAGACCCTGAAGCCTGAATGGACAAGCTGTCCAAAGGAAGGGATAAGCTCAGTTTCAAGGTGAGGAGCTGGGGTCCTAAATTGGATCTGAGGAAGAATTTCTTTCCTGAAAGGGTTCTCAGGCATTAGAAGGGGTTGACCAGAGCAGTGGTGGGGTCCCCATCCCTGGAGATATTTAAGAGTTGTGTAGACATAGTGCTGAGGGACATGGTTTAGTCGGAGACTTGTCAGTGTGAGGTTAACAATTGGACTTGATGATCTTAAAGGTCTTTTCCAATCTCAGCAATTCTGTGATTCTGCAGTTCTGTGATTCTGTACTGTGGACTGAAGGGTAGGACTGATTTCATCTCATTTTATCTGCATGGAAATTATATGTCAAATTTATCTGTGTAGCTGCCCCTTAAAATAATTTTAAAGGAATAAAAACATCCAGGAAAAGAGTAATTCTCCCTCTCTTAGTTACCTCTCTCAGGATGGAAGTCCAAAGTCAAGATGTATGATTAAATAGAGGCAAGAACTGAAAATAATTGCATACTTACAGACATCTCTGATGTTAAATAGCCCATGCAACAGAGCCAAGATCTGCTTGTGGGATAGGGTTGGCTTTCTGGGCTGTGAGCACACATTACCTGCTCATGTTCATCTTTTCATCCACCAGTCCCCCTAAGTCTTTCTCTGCAGTCCTTCTCAGTACAAACTGACCTTCTTGACTCTTGTCAATTTTTACCTCAGTGTTGTATGTTTACATGATGTGAAAACACACCACAAAAATTACAGACAGCAACAGCTGACTAACTGAAAGGGACATTTCTATGAAAGGAGCTACCGAGCAGGGAAGAAGGAGTCACAGGGTACCTCAGAATTACAAGTGGTTGCATGACTATACAACAAGCATTTTTGGAAGAATATCTCAGCCATGCACCATAGGATGTATATGACATGTTAGATCATGTGGGAAGATGAGAGATGTTACAGAATCACAGAATGGTTGAGGTTGGAAAGGACCTCTGAAGGTCATCTAGTCCAACCACCCTGCTCAAGCAGGCACTCCTAGAGCACATCAACCAGGATTTTGTCCAGCCGTTTTTTTAATATCTCTAGGGAGGGAGATTCCACAACTGCTCTGGGAGACCTGTTCAAGTGCTCGGTCACCCTCACAGTAAGGAAGTTCTTCCTTATGTTCAAGTGCAACTTCCTATGCTGCAGTTTATGCCCATTGCCTCTTGCCCTATTGTTGGATGTGAATGAGAAGACTCTGGTCCCGTCCTCTAGACACTCTCCCTTTAGATACTTATAAACACTACTTAGATCCCCTCTGAGTCATCTTTTCTCCAGGCTGAACAGGCCCAGCTCCTGTGACATTTAGATGTGGAGAAGTAAGGATGCTCCAGCACTGACTGATTGAACAGAATGTTTAGTTACTATTTCTATTCAGTCAGTCCTGCTTCCCCATCCCAGAACAGGAGACATTCTGAAGTAGGTACAGAAAAGAAAAAAAAAAAAGCTATAATAAGGTATGAGACCATAACATTGTTTTTTTCTTTCCTTTGTAACCTAACTAGCAAAATGGTTTCCTAAGATCTGTCAACCACATCTTTCTGGTTAACTAGATCTCTGGTGGCTCCTGAGATGAGAGGGAACAGAAATTCCCAGTTGGATCTAAGAAAGTTTCCAGCTGGAAGTTTGAATTGAAACTGACCATTCCTTCTGCATTTTTTAAGGGTAGAGATAAGTGTTTTATATAAACTGTTGTTTTCCAGAAGCATTACTGGTATCACTGACATGTCAGTTGAAGATTGTTAAAAAGACTGAAGAAAACAGTCCATTATAGACATCAAAGAACTCAATTCTTATATAACTTACACTTGGCTCTACATTCACATATATTTGTAAATTTCTGTTGGTCAGAATTCTCATCTTCCCAAAACTACAGAAAGAGAAATATACACAAAATTTCTCCCTGAAGAAACCTACTTTGGTCTGGAGCTCCTTTTTAAATTTTTTTCAGGGTAAACAACTGTCTTTGCCAGTCTGGCTCTCCTGGTTAGTCTGCTTCAGTTGTAAATAATATCAACCATATGATGGAAAGAAGACTAAATGTACAAAGCATAAAGTCACTTGTGGACAAAAACTGAGTGACATTCCCTTTAAATTAGTGGCCTTGGAGAACAATAGTTCTGGAGAACTCCTAGTTTCTGATGATATGAAGGATTTTCATTTCTGTGCTCACACACTATAGTAATGAAGAACAAAGAAAAGTAAACAGCACAGTTTATAAGAGAACAGCCTTTTTCATAAGTAAAATGGATTTCAGATTTTCTCTGGAAGGTGTCACAGAATATATATACATATATATTTTAATGGCTGATATTAAAAATTTAAAACCCTAAAGGTAGATATGCTGAGGTTTCCTCATTCATCATACTGTGCTTCTGTCGTTCTGTCCTCCACAGCTTCATTTTGATCAACATCTGGTAACAACATTGTTCACGGAATCCAGGCTTGTGCATGTTCTTCCTTCTAGTTCAAACATTCTTACTTTTGATAGTAAAATTAACCCTATTTTTTTTCATGTATTCCTAAAGGGAAAACATGACTTAATCAGATAGTTAAATTGCTTTCATGTAATCAAAATTAATTGATTTGGAATATTTTAAAAAATAGTTCAATCAAGAGAAAAGGCAAATAAAAGCATACAGAGAGGGAAATATAGAGGACAAGGATGAAAAATTGTTCTCTGTTGAAATGAGTTATTTTTGTCGAGACCTGAAGCCACAGGAATATGGCTAATGAGTCAGTTTTGATATCTGGGATAAGGAGCAAAGTCACTGAAGGGGGTATGGGAACAGACTCAACAGTAGATTTTAACTCATTGTTACAAAATATGGAGGACTGGACATGTATGGATGATGCTGGGAAAGCTCAGCTGAAGCAGAGTTGAGACTTTCAAGAGGTGTCAAGAGTAAGTATAGCTTTTCGTTCCAGATTAAAAATAAAAGGATGACCAAGGAAAATTTGTGGCTGTTTCTGTGAGGGATGGGTGATTTAACGAGAGCAGACACAGATAAGGCTCAGATACTCAAGATCTTCCTTGTGTTATTCTTCCTTCAGGTCTCCCAGGCCTCTATGGCTAGTGGTGGGATTCAATGACAAGAACTACCAACAGTGGAACAGGGTCAAGTCAAGGATTACTTGAAGGAACTTCCTATATGAGTCTGTGGGCTGCATCATAGGGTGCTGAAAGAACTTGTGTTATTGAAAGTGTGCTATCACCTCTGAAAGGTCATGGAGACCTCCTCAGAAGTGAGGTCCCTGACACCTGGAGAAAGGCAAATGTTGTGCCATCTTCTAACCAGGCCAAAAATGTGAGGTGGGGAACTCCAGGTCAGTCAGCCTCACTTTGGTCCCAGGAAAAATCATGGAGCAAGTCTTCTTGTAAGATTTCTAGGTACATGGTGGAGAAGAGGATTAGGAACAGTCAGAACAGATTCAACAAAGGTAAAGTATGACCAATCTCGTTGCCCTCTAAGACTAATTGTCTGGATTTCTGGAAAGAGGTAGAGCATGAAATGACATTTATTTCAGCTTTAGCAAGGCTTTCAATATGGTAACCCACAAGAAGACACCAGGTACAAGTTCTTCATAGCAGTGTATGACTGGAAGATGAGAGGCAACAAGATAAGTTGAAAGAGCTACTAAGACTGGAGCAACCTCTACAGATAAAGAGAAACTTCTTCCCAATGTCAACAGTCAAGCACTGGAGTAGGTTGCCCAGACAGTTTATGCAGTGTCCACCCTTGGAGGTTTTCAAGATCTAGATGAAGGAAGACAAAGCCCTGAGCAACTTGGTCTAACAATATTGCAGACTCAGCCGACCAAGATGGAGAACTAGGTACCTCCTGAGGTCTATTCCATCCCGCACTATCCTATGGTACTACGTGGCCATGAATTGGAATTATTCTGGTGGAACCAAGTTTAGTTGAAAAATATCAGTCTATTAAATTTGCAAGTGAAGTAATAATGAAGCAAGCAAATAAGAAAAAATCTCTAGTCAACAAAAACTTGGGTTTGTCTACCTGGAGCTTGTTGTTGTTGTAGCAAAAATAGCAGGCTTGCATTCATTTTTAGTTTGGAGATTCATTATTAATTCGATAAGTACCTCAGAAATACAAGTCTTGTTGTGTTTGGTTCTGTACAACTACACATTTTTTGTCTGACAAATCTTGCTTTTTAATTAATCAGGAAAACCAAAGGATGAGGCAGAGGAGAAACTTAGTTTTCCCAAGGCCATGCAGTCAAACAATATTAGAGATACTTTCACAAATGAGTTTAACCCACAGGGTTTTCAAAAAAAAAGGGTGTGATTAAATGAGTTTAAAGCATTAACCAGCTGACTCCTGACATATACTTAAAGAAGTGTCCCTTTTAGCTATGAGGTTAATGAAAACCTACAGAAAGATTAGGTTTGCCTTAGGACCTGAGCAGGATGGAGTTAAAGAAACTTTCACAGATAACTGGCCTGCTTGAGCAGGGGTGTTTGTCCAGATGACCTCCAGAGGTCCCTTCTAACCTAAATCTTTCCATGATAACATGAAAGAGTTTAGCCTCTTCATTGCTTTTGTTACAAATAGTTGGTTTTGATTGTTCTGTAAATACTACACAAACAGCTGTTTCTTGCTCTAGGAATGGCCACTGTGCTTTGATCCTGGAACAAAACTAGAAACCACAGAGAAGGGAAGAAATACACCAAGTGTTCTGATCAAGATTTGAGACAAGGAAAGACTTTTTAAATTATTATTATTTTTTTAATTTCTAAGCATACGTATTTCCTTAGTGTATGAGTCATGGGACTTAGACCAGGGACCATCAGTTTGAATATTGAGTATGTTGGGTAGCTTCTCTAAGGAGAAATAGAGTCCTTTCTCACGTGTGTGTGATAACGATTTACACAGGGGTATATAGTACTTGGTCTACAAAATGTAAAGCCAACTGTATTAACAGGATCATATTCAAGTCCATCAGATCTCTCCTCAGTGTTTGTACACATCATTGCAAATTTAAGAACAGCAGATTTGCTTGGTTTGCAACTGATCTTCGTTTAAAAAAAAAATAAAAAACATCTACAAACTGTGCATATAGGCAACATCCCCAACAAATCACTGGAAATGTTATCCTTACCCTCAAACCAGGCTCATGTCGCCTCTGCTAGCAGCAACCTGCATCCTTCTGATCAGTTCCTAATCCGTTGCAATCCAAATGATCATAAATAATGTGAATCATTATGTAAACTATGAGGGAGTTTTCATAAGGGCAGTTAGTGACAGAACAAGGGGAAATGGGTTTAAACTGAAAGAGGGGAGGTTTAGATTAGATATTAGGAAGAAGTTCTTCACTGTGAGGGTGGTCAGACAGTGGAACAGGTTGCCCAAGGAAGTTGTGGATGCCCCCTCCCTGGAAGTGTTGAAGGCCAGGCTGGATGAGGTATTGAGCAACCTGGTCTAGTAGAAGGTGTCCCTGCTGATGGCAGGGGGGTTGGAACTGGATGATCTTGAAAGTCCCTTCCAACCCAAACCATTCTATGATTCTATGATCATTGTGAATAATGAGGATCTGAAAATACTCATAGCTTCCATTTAACTCGCTGGGCAGGAGGTGGTAGTTGTCTTTTGATGGGGACGCTGATACTAATAGTGATGTGTGCTCCCAGGGCAGAAGGATCATGAAGACAATGTGTGAAACACAGTCCAAGTCTTTTGATCTGACTGAGGTGTTCAGGACCACCAGCAGTTTTCTGGGAGAACAAAATTTACTGTTAGGCAGTGCATTGAAAGAAGCAACTTGCACCATCTGAAGACCTGTTTCAGATATGAAACAGCATCTAAAACAGGTCTTCAGCTGGTCTGCAAGTCATAATCTGGGTGGGTGCTACAGTTTGCTGAATTTCACCCTGCATGATCTCACTGTATAAGTTGTGATTTATCTTCCCAGATTCATAGCTTCTTTGCTGTTACACCACATTACAAACATATCTAATTAGTTCGCCGCTGTTATTCAGATTTTAAGGTTTGGTTTTGGCACTGCAGAAGTGTATTTTGGATGAGAGCTGAGTGACATTTTTGATGAGCAATAAATCTACTAAAATTCAGCATCTGAGACACGTAGGAGGGGACAAAATATATTTCTGAAATTAATTCCAAATTTGGCAAAATGTTGCAGCCAAGGAAAAAAAGGGGAGACATTTTAAAGCTGTTCAATCTCATATTTTCAGAAGAAAACTAACTTTTCAAACTTTTTGTGTAACCTTCAGCTTCATTTCTGATATTTTCTTCTTTGCAAAGATGAGTGTTCTAACATAAATTAATTTTTTTTGGGAGAAGGTTCTTTCTCAGGCTGCTGTTGCCTGACATGGTAAGATAAGGAAGATTTGTCTTTATGGAAGGCAAAGGCAGGAGGAGGCTGTTGTAGGGGACAGGACAAAGAGCAGAAAGAGAGGATGTTAGGAAAGCACTTGCTATTGTGATGTATTGCATGCTTCAGTCACCCATAAAGCCTTTGGGTATGCTTTTCTGCAGGTTCAGTCACAAGACTATTCCCACCTACACACAAACACAAAGCTCCAGTCCAGAGAACATCTCAGAAGAGAAATCACGAAGGAAAAATTTGGAAAAAGAATGGGAAGAAAAGGGGAGGAGAAGGCTGTATTTTTTTTTCCTTGAAAAGTCCAACCCAGTATTGCCAAGATCAGATTGCCATTTTGATGAATGAAGTAGAAGAAGAGACATTCAAAACCTCAGTTGTCAACAGAGCCTTCACCCCATCTACCCCAAGATGTGTTTTGTGGGACAATACAGAAATGTTCGTCATTAAATGGCTGTGCTGGAGATTATTACAAGAGGATGCACTTCACAGAATCACAAAACACAGTCATAGACTGTCACTTAACTCCATTACCTCAGTTTCCCCACTGGTGAAGGCTGTCATCCTTCAAAGTCCACTTTCCCAAAAGAGATGGGGATAGACTTAGGGCTGGTATCCTCCAGGCCTAAGACAGAGAAAAAGCTTTTAATATTCAGAAGTGGGCAGCATCCTCATGTAATGGGCAGTATATGACAACTCAGACCTTTCTTCAATCTATGGGATGGTTGGTTACAGAACAAATGTAAGCTTCTAGCAGGAAGATGACTAAAAAGGGTTTGAGATAGCCAAGATGAGTTCTGAGCTAAGTTGAATTGAGCTGAGTTGAGCTATCTGCTGTAGCAGCAGAGAGTAAGTTTCTATTATCTACTAGAGCATCAGCAGCAGATGGGTTGAGGAATATTTTCTGAAGCTAGATAGGGAGGTGATTCTGTCTCTCTACTCCACTCTGGTGAGACCCCACCTGCAGTATTTTGTCCAGCTCTGGAGTCGTCAGCATAAGAAAGACATGGACCTGTTGGAGCGGGTCCAGAGGAGGACACAAAAAATGACCAGAGAACTGGAACACCACTCCTATGAGGACAAGCTGAGAGAGTTGGGGCTGTTCAGCCAGGAGAAGGATTCAGGGAGACCTTATTGGGGCCTATAAGAAAGATGGGGACAACCTTTTTATCAGGATCTGTAGCAACAGGACAAGCGGAAATGATTTTAAACTAAAAAAGGTTAGATTTAGACTAGATATAAGGAAAAAATTTTTTACACTGAGGGTGGTAAAACCCTGTCCCAGGTTGCCCAGAGAGGTGGTAGAAGCCCCATCCCTGGAAACATTCAAGGTCAGGTTGGATGGGTCTCTGAGCAACATGATCTGGTTGAAGATATCCCTGCTCACTGCAGGAGGGTTGGACTGGGTGACCTTGAAAGGTCCCTTCCAGACCAAACCTTTCTATGATTCCGTGATTCTATTCAGCTCTCTGAGAAAGAGTTTTCTTCACTCTCACCTTTCATGACCTGTAGTGACACTATATTCACTGATGTCATGAAAGAAGAATATAAATCCCTTCCATTAGTAAGCACTTTTAGATTTAAAAATGACATGAGGTATCCCTAACCTATTTGGTTCCTAAATATATTTGAAGCTAAATGCTTTTGTTCAAATAAAGAAAAGTTATCTTCTTAATTCCTTTAATACCGGGTAATGAGTGATGTGACATCCCATAACAAGGTATTGAAAGCAGTGCAACAGAGAGATTATGAGAAGGGCAGAGTTAAGGTTCATTGATTACCAAATATTTCATTTCATAGCTGCTATATAACTTCATAGGTGTTTTAAATTTATTTTCGTGCTTCCCATACAGGTGGCAAAGATGAAGAAGCTGAGGAAGCGTCTAATGGTGCCATGAAGGCTTAAGACAGAAAAACATTTAAAATCACTGATTGATTAAGCTACTATGAGTTCTGAAAGTTGTTGAAAAACTTAATGAATCATAATGAATAAATACCTGACTGCTGAGGAACAGAGATATGAGGTGAAACAGATACTGCAGGATCTTCAGCTGGGACAGAAACCAAATCCACAGCATCCTGGAGACAGAGAAAATCGTTAACTCACTTTGCTTATCTTAATTGCCAGCAGTTCTCTGATACAAGGACCTAAATCTCCTTAACTGCTTCTGAACTGTTTAACTGTTTTCATGAGCCATGTTACTTTCTTTTTTTTTTAAAGACAGACAATAAAGAATGTTGGAACCTAGACCTGGTGAGATATGTGGAGGTAGGTGGAGATAAGTGGTAAGTAACAACTTTTTCCAGTTTCAGTAATTCCCACTCCACATGGGCAGGCCACCTGGAAGGAGTGTGGATATTTGGTGCTCTCTAGTGACTGCTCTACAAAGACATTTGTCGCTCCTGTATGGCTGCTAGTGATAAGGGTTAAGCTCTTTGATTTCATTAGTTTTATTTCAGCTGAACAACGTGAAAAGCCCTCTGTTCAATACTTGTAACCAACACAAGTGTAGCTGCTCAAGCAGGTTCTGATGGTGATTGTAAATTGATGTTTTAATTTGTTTTCATTTTCTACCCTCAAATATAGATTTCAGGCTGCCCTTGCATAGCAAATAGGTTGTTTTGGAATTCAGCCACCTTAAGGAGATCTCTCCTCTTTGACAAGACAGCATGAGAATCTGCCATATAGGGCAAGAAAGCATAACAATCCCCCATGATTTTGTTTACCACTAGAGATCACTCTCTTGTGGTTCAAAAGCAGTCAGGAGGATTCATGTAAGATTTTCTAGCATGAGAAGATCATGATCAAGCAAAGAATATTTAAGCCTAAGGGACTGCTCCATGGGAACGTGATCAACACTACTCCAAAAGCTGAAGTTGTTCTGCTGTGAGTATTGGTGGTGAGTCAGTCCCATGAGAGGGTTATGGTCCTTTGGAAGTTATGATGCTTGGTGTCTATTGCAGTCAATAGAAAAGTCAAGTTTAGAACAGGACTAGTAGATGCTGGAGCCAAAACAAAGGTGGAAGATGGTTTTAGTGAAAGAAGAGAGTCTGAGAGTAGGAAAAAGAAGTCCAGTAAATGCAATTAGGGTTTCCCAGTGCCAAAGAGTGGATGAGCTCACCTTGTTTGTCTTCACTTACTCTTTTCTATCCCTCCCACTTTTTTAGTTCTGCAGTATTTCACCCAAATTTGACAGATGAGTAGGGGTCAGAAAGATATGTTTCATAAACACAGGCCAAGAATGCAATCCCATGATCCATGAGAGAGGCCAAATAGGACCACTGGTGCTATAAAAGCCCTAACCTTCAGGGGGAATCTGTATGGAGGATCCAGGCATCTGACAGAAACCCACAGGGAAGGACTCACCATTTCTGCCATTCATGGAACAATACCCAGAAAGACAGTTGTCTCCGCACAGTGAGTACACTAACAACCTGTATGACCACCTTGACTTTTCTCTGTATTGCCATTTCTGTTCTCCATTTATTTGAACTCTTAGTGACACATCAGTCTGATCCTTGAGGGTTGGAAGAGTTTTCCAGGGATAAATGAAGTTCAAATTATGCTCTCTCAATGGAACTGACCTTGAGTCAGGAAAACTATTTCATCTTTGCCCACAACTTAGGAAAATGTCTTGATCCAAGTGCTAATCTTTCTACCTGGCCCACTGCTGTGAGCCCCATAGTGGAGAAAACCTGAATACCTCCAGAGCCATATCCCTATGCTTTGATGCTTAAGAAGGCAGATGATTTTGTTGCAGCTCTTCTCTGAAAAAAAGACATTTTTCTGTACCTGTGGAGACATGTAACTTTTCCTTCTAATAGCAATCTGCTATCCAAACAGTTCTTTTCATCCAAACTTCGGGACCTTAATTTTCCAGATCCACAGATCACACATGTCTGTCAAATTTATTCAAATTGGCTTATGGATTAAAAAGAGACCTAAATGTAGCCACACTACTTGATTGCATAAGTTTCATTTCCTTAGGAAAACAGACCAGAAACCTCTCCCCTGATATGCTTTCTGTAAAACCTAAAGTGGAAAGGAAAGGAAGGAGAGATCCACATCCCATTTGGGTCAGATGTTGATTCTTGTTCATACTGGCACCTGCATTTAAACAGAATGAAGTCTTTTTCCTTGTTTCCATCTTATTTCTTCTTTCTTTTTTTTTTTTAATTTATTTTGGCCAGATGTTAATTGCTTTAATGTAAGGGAAGAAACAAAAAATCAGCAGTGAAGATCTGGCCTGAGCCCTCTGCTTAGAAGATTTATGGGAGATGTAGGCTTCAAATGTCTGAGCCTGGAAAGATTCCTTCCTTTTTGGCCCCCTCCCTCTTTCCCATCACCCCCTCGCCCTTGGGTTGCATATGTTTGTGTGTGTATAAAAGAGCTTCTCACACATCTGTCTTTATTATTGATAGACACGCTGGCATCTGATAGCGTTTAGATTTATTACTATGCGAGCCACGGGCTTTTTAAAGTGCTAATATTTTACCGTCTTTCATGCTGAAAGAATGCCAACTTCTAAGAGGCCCAGTAGCCTTCAAGATAAACCTCTGGCTACTCACCTCTGCAGCCTGAGACGGCAGCTCCTTGGAGACCATCCTTCTTGCCTGAGCTGCCAAGAAATGAAATCTGGGGTCTCTCAATCTTTAAGCATCAGCGGTCTTCAGAGTACAGTGGAACTTTGCTGAGCTTGTGTACTTCACCCCCCTCCCCGCTCCCCCCTTTCTCTTTCTCCCTGTGATCCAGCTGTTTATTTTAAATTTACAAGTTTAAAATGGGTTAGGCTCTCCCTCCACCCAGCTATTCCACCCTCCTCCTTTCCATGTCTACAATGGCAAGTTATTGTTGCTGGCTTCAAGCTGAGTTTTCTCCCTGTATCACTGAAAAACAACAACAACAAAAATTTCCTAAGAAAATTAGGAAACCACACATGACTCCAGCCCAAACTTTCCACTGAGGTAAATCAGCATCGTGCCATTGAAATCAATGTCAGTAAAAGGCATTTGGCCCTGAAAACAGGAGACAAAAGGGGCAGTTGTAACAAAAAATATTAACTTTGCAGCCCTGGGATCTCTCTCTGATCAGTTGTTCATTAGCTCAGGAAGCATCATCAGCCAGGTTAGTTTCTACAGTTTTTTTTCAATAGGGTGATAAAGATATTTATTCTCTTGTCTCTTGTTTCCACCCACCCCCAAGCAGCAGTTTCTCTTTGGAAAACATCAGCAAGTGAACATATTTGTTTGTGAAAGCAAAGTGCCAATTATGGCAGCGTCAGCCAGGCAAAGTATGAGACAAATTTTATTTGCAAACCATCACAGGGTACAAACTCACCTACTGTAATAAAATACAAAAGTTGCCTGATAATAAGGATGGTCTCTTTTTTTTTAAGTGCATATATAAAAACACACACATACATATGTGTGTGTATATATTAAAATATACTGATTTTTCTTAGGAATGCTGTTTCCTACTTACAAGCCTGCACATCCTTCTCTGAAACAAGGAGTAGGTTAATCTCCTATTACTTGCCAAGCAAGTCTTGCCCAGAAGAATTGTGTTATGTGTTGTATCTTTGGAAAACGTGTCAATCTGGAAAAATAAAACCACAAGCAGTCTTTTGTAATGGCTCCTGATCTGCCTGGTTTGTAAGTAGAGCCTTAAGAAGCAGAGCAGCATCAGGTCTAGCATATTGCTGCTCTTTAAGAGGTTTTGGTGTAGCTTGGAACATTTCCATGTCCTCAATTCCTCATCCCAGAAGATCTCCAATGAAGCCAGACCTCTCTGGTCTGGAGGACTAGGGCAGGAAACCTCAGGAGATCAGGCTTCCTCAGCTCCTTGCACTTCCTGTGCATGACATAAATGCTATATGGAGAAGTTACTTTGATATTTCTTGCCTTACTTGCAATATTAAGCAGAGATGCTACTACTCTGCATAGAGATGTGGTCTCATGGTCTATTCTGTTAAGGCTTCTACAGTTGCCAAGTGATAGAAAAGAAAGTTCAGCAGTCTGGTTTGGGGAAAGCCATTTTGAGTTCATATCTCTCTGTGTGTGCAGGGAAAGTTGTCATTTTAACTAGTTGAATGAGCGATGTGATTGATGTTGCAATGTTTTGTGTGTTCTATAGACCTTTAAGCCTTCCTCATGTTATACCTCGTGAGATGTGACATCATCTCCTAGCTTCTGGGAAGACAGTGGGATGCTTCCCACTTTCTATCCATATTTTGGCAGATCTTGTTGGGTCAGCAGAACCAAAGTCATCTTTACTTCTTTGGTTCTTGGTATGATGAGGGCTGTGCTTTCATATGTAACCTGGAAGATATACATAGAGGGTAGAGAAAGGCAGCATAATGTTGTTCAGACCCCTGTCATGACTCTATTCTGGATCCACCAGGGGCAGATGCATCTCTTCTCCCTTGTGAGTAGTTGATCTTGTGCTAAAGTTTCATGGTGCCTTCTGTGTATTCAAAAACAAGACACTGTTTTCAGCCAGGCACTGTTGTGCAGGGGTCCAAAGTCACAAGCCAAAGACCTGTGTTTTCAGAGTGAGCACACTGAGACTTCAGCCATCCTACTGAAGATGGGTGTTGGTGCTCACACACCCTGTGTGACCAGTTTCGTGCCTTTGCAGCTATCTTCTCCTTCCTGTCCATTCTGACCTAATGGCTGCTCCTGCCATCACTCCAGAGGGGTCCATGTAGAGGCAAGAACAGGTAAGGCTGCAGTTTCTTCAGGCATCACTTCAAACAGTATTAAAAGAAGGGAAACCTACTTCATGAAACACTAGTGGCTCCTGGCAGGAGACAGGAGTCTGAGCTCAGTTCAGCCAATATGATCCTCCACGTAATATCTCAAAACAATGCTTGGGTGCCTAATGGAAGTGTAAGGATGTCTCTCACAAACCAACACTTCTGAAAGGGATTGAGTGGATCTACTGAGAAGGTAGTAACTGGGAGCTGAGGTATTAATTGGGAGCCCATGCCCCATTTTAGTGCACCAAAGGCTTCCTGGGGCTATGAGACTGCAAGACATTGGCAAAGCTTCCTCAAGGACAAAAGCAGAAAAATGCACATCCAGATGTAACCACAAGGCCATTATACTAGATGAATCCCTGTAGCCATCTCCCTGGTTATCTTACTCTCAGGAATCCAGACTAATGAAGACCAGATCCTGCCCTGAGGTTTCTGAGCTCTGTGGTCATCATTGGTTTTCTCTGGATGCATGTAGGGTTCAGGCTGTAGAATGCTGGAGACTTTACCTCATACTATATTTGTGGATAAGAAAAACAATAAACATCCACCCAGCAAAACTTAAACACAGTATTTTGAACAAATGAATGGCACAGACTGAGAAATAAGCCAGGAAATATAAATGAATATCTTAAGCTTGGAGGAACTGATTGAAAATCATTTATTGGTCACAATTTTTGCTCTGTCAGCTTCTCTGGCCCCGAATTTTGTCATAGAATTACTCTATTGCTTTAGGCTCCAAAACAAGGCAAACAATTGCAGAGGAAGGGAAAGCTCAGCTGCCTTCCTGACCCACACTCACTTCTGCTCAGCAAATACAAGTGATTTAGAGTTTGCAGCTTCAGCTGTGTGAGAAAGTGAGTGTCCCTGCCTTAACTCATTGCTCTTTCTGGGTCTCATCCAAAGCACACGGAAATCAAAAGGTCTTTTCCTGATGACTTCAATGCCCTTTGGAACATACCTAGTGTGTCCCCTTACTAAAAGTCATTGCACTTTAAGGGTAATTGGGCTGCTATCAGGCTGTTCTTAATGCACAGTCTCTGATCTCTCACAGGCCCTGGTGTTGGTGCTGTAGTTTTTCATGAGGTCGGAGCTCCCTCATACCTTCTCCATTGCTTCAGAAAGCACAGGTTTCAGAAATGGCTGAGAAGGTTTGAGAGAAGAGGTTGTCCAGGTAGGAATGGCAGGGCTATTGGTAGCTGGAGGAGGCAAGGAGTGAGGCAGGGAGCTTTCAGGGATTCTGGGTGGTGGCAGTAGTCTAGGGGTGAATTTCACCTTGGTTGGGGTAAGGATTAGAGAAGACCAGGCTACCATTTGTCTTTCAGTAGCAGCAACAGAGACCTATGCTGGAAAGAGGTGGGTGTCTCAGGTAGAATTCACCTCCTCTTCCCCTTCAGCACAGGCAAAGAAGGTGGTTTGTCACTTCTTAAATATTGATCCTTTCCCTGTGCCTTTAGATTAATCTTTTGTTAATTAAAGGCTGTGACATCCCCCTGAAGACTGTGCTTTTATTTACAATTCTGTGTAATCTGGACTGGATCAGATGAGTGACCTCAGTAAGCCCTGGTTTGAGTCTTGTCCTTACACATGGACTTTGTGTCAGCATCATTTTCCAACCACAGCTCTTGGTTCACACTATCAGTTAGCTCTGCCTTAAGGTGCTTTACATTGACCCACAGAACAGAGGAGATCCCTGAATAGCAGAACTCATCAAAATTGTGATGGTGGTGGGATGAGTTGGTGGCAGAAACCTGTCCTTTATGTTCATATTTTTGCTAATTTGAAATTTCAAATTCAATATTTTCTCTCATTTTCAGTAATGCACAACATTTCTACCAGTTTTTGGAGTTGAGTGTAAAGCCTGGGAGCCACTTGCCCAGTGTTCTCACATCCTTAGGGCTGCAAGTTTCTTCCTCTCCTTCTATTTTGTTGTTTTGAAATGCCAATCCAAATCTTCTTTCATCCTTTCACAGGGACACAAACCAACTACTGTGAAACAAAATTAATTTCTGCAAACTTGTCTAAAGAACTCTGGAATGTGCCCTTCCACACTTTTTATCTTTTTTGAACTCAACACATGTTTCAGTCTTTGTGTTTGGAAACATGGTTTGGTGAATAAGGAGATTGTTTCTGGAACTGGGGTTGGTTAGGTCCCTGACAGTCTTTTTTTCATGGCACTTCTTTGATGCCACCTACCATGAAAAGCTTTCGTGGGGGCATACATCTAATTTATGTCTATCATTAATAATAATAATTTAAAAAACACACAAACTAAACAAGACGAGGTCTCCAGATCTCATGACAATGAATCTGAGTTTGAGATCTCATGAGGCCAAGACCTCTGATAGCATTCAGAAGCTGAAAGAGGGTAGGTTTAGATTAAGTATTAGAAAGAAGTTCTTCACTGTGAGGGTGGTCAGACACTGGAACAGGTTGCCCAAGGAAGTTGTGGATGCCCCCTGCCTGGAAGTGTTCAAGGCCAGGTTGGATGAGGCTTTGAGCAACCTGATCTAGTGGAAGGTGTCCCTGCTGATGGCAGGGGGGTTGGAACTAGATGATCTTTAAGGTCCCTTCGAACCCAAACCATTCCATGATTCTATGATTAGACATCCAGGGGTAATTTGGTAACTCCATCAAGGCCAAAAAAATTGTCAAGGCTTTTGATCCCAGCAGTTATGTAGAAACAGTTTTGTTGACAGATTTTGTAAGATAAACTTTCTGGGACTGTGGATGGCACACAAAAGGGATAGAAGCACACAGCCTAAAAGGCCCAGACTCAAAAAGGTCTGAACTGTGCTGAAATCAGTGACAAGAACAGGTAAGATGAAGCTTGCCTATCTTTAAATAAGATTATGAAGTACAAGCTAGTTATTGTAGACTGAATTTACAACCATTGAGGAAAAATACTCCCGAAAAAAGAAAATTCATCTGAGCTTTTTTAGATGTCTACCTTGGAATAAAATGAATTATTGTATTGAGTTTTAAAGTGATTAGAGAGTACAATCTAGGGTGTTGCCTGGGCTTTAAGACCTAACTTTAAAATTAGGTGAGATCTATTCTTCCCATAACATCTAATTTTTTATTTTATTTTTTGTAATAGGCATCCAGTCCTCATAATTCACACATTAATCACTATCTCATTGTCATCTGGGATCTCCTTTCTCCAGTGAATTATTGACAGTCATTATTATTTTCTTCTAGGCTCCAAATTAATATATAGTGTGGAAAAATGAATTCTATCTCAAAGTGTTTCCAAGGGTTGCATTGTGCATGTTATCTGAGTTGTCTCAGCTGGAGATAGGATGGTGGAAGGGATGAACTCTTTTCTTCTTCCAAGGCAGCATTTCTTTCACCCCTTCAATAAGGGAACACTGGCTCTGATCCTAATGATGTCAGTGAATTATCACCTGTCAGGAAACAGGTATCTGCACTCCAGTCAAAGTTCTTCCAAAAAAAGATTAGACTCAGTAGCATGATGCTGAGGAGGAGGGAGCAGGATGGTGAGCTCTCAAGCCATCTGAAGCAGGCTCCATCTACAGGTGTTCAGCAAGACAGTGGAACCGTGACCCTCTCTAAATTGTAAGTTTGCTCTGAGTCTGGGATCCTGACCATGCTCATAAACACAGACCTGTCACTTAATAACACGTAAGTACCATGCTGACTCGAACGGCATGTTTACGAGGGCAAACCCAGCAAGTGCAGGAAACAATAAAACCCTTTGCCAGCATTGTATTCTGGCTCTGACTCCGTAAATGACCACGGTGCCTGACAACATCAACCTTGGCTGCATTTTAATGACCCAGGATGTATTGTTCGGCAAGCTATGGATCTCTTCCTCAGCTAAAAAACAAAAATTAAAAAAAAAAACCAAAAAATCTCATATACCTATATTTTCTTTCTGTTTCCCTCCCACTTACTGCTTCCTTCTTCCTCCATCCTTGTACAGGCAAATTCCCACAATTGCAGAGCCAAGTCCAACAGCTGTTGTGGCTAACACTGCTGAGAGCCCTGTGGTTAAGGGGCTGAACTAAGAGTGACTGGACTTGTTCAAATTCCAGCTATGCCACAGGTTTCCTGGGCAACCTTGAACAAGACATCTAACCTGTCTTTGTGAGAGTAAGAATATCTCCTGTCTTCTCCAAAAAGGCTGAGAAGATGCAGTCCTGAGCGAATGTGAGGAGAGTTAGGAAGACAGATGAAATTGTGTTTCCATTTTAATAAAATTTTGAGGATTTTTTTCTACTCTCCTGCTCCTGACAAGTTTGCAGAAGCAAGACACTTTTTTTCTTACAAATTAATGTTTTTGGCCATTGTCCCCTTTCCCAAATCAGACCCATTTTCAAGCTTTGAATTTTCTTTTTCTCTCTTCATGACTGTAGACCAGTCATGAAGAGAGAAGGAGAATACAATTTTAGAAAGGAAACTTCACATGTGGATGAGGAGATACTTTCCTAATCCATCTGCCACCCTGAAGTCTCTCTGACAGTGTTTGATTACTAACAATGTCAGAAACTCTTCTATTGTGTTGGTTGCTGTACAAAGAAGAGTAAACAAAAACCTCTACTGCAGGGTATTTCAGAAACAAAACCACACATGGGATCTTTTTATTAGGTTACCTCTGGTGAAAGAGAAAAAAATTATATATTTAGGGCAAAAGTGAGTCTGAATTTCATCTGTCTTAAACTATTCAGATTCTAGTTACAACCAAGACAACATTACTCATTTACTCCAGATGAGGTGCTGACCCAGATATCTACAAGGAACCATTAGAATCCAAAATAGCCATGCAACTCCCCAAATCAAATACAAAGTGGTTATTTATCAAATCTGACTACAACCTAATCAGTTGGTGTGAAATATATCTCATGTTACTTCTGCTTGTGAGTTCTTATGCGGGAGCTAAACTGTGCAGCTACAATACGTAGGTGGGATTTGCTTTGCAGATTGAGAAGCCCAAACTTATATGTATACATACCAGTGCTTCCATGTGAGCAGGCATCCAAGCTCCCATGATAATTAGTGGAATCAGTGAAGCTTGGTTTGTGGAATTGAAAAGTGATCCAGCTAAAAAACCTGTAAGTTCCTGAAGCAGGATAAGATGAACTCCTCCCTGTAATTTTGTAGGAGTGAGACACATTTTACTCAACATTTAATATTGTCTGAAACACAACAGGGTATCTGAGATCCACAGGAGGATGGTAAATATAACACAGGATGGAGAGTAGACCTATCTGCAGTGGCACAAGACAGGATCCGCTCTGCCACCTCAAAAGGCAGCAGATACCTTAGTATGAGAAACTGAATCACAGCCTTAAATTTCTGGGAAAAAAAGAAGCAAGGCAGTTCTCTGATAAGGACTACCCTAAATTTCAACAGAACGATAGGCACAAAGAAAAAATATAACGTGTTAAGTCCTTTCTTTACAAGCAACTTTTTAGATTCTTTATTCTGGCTCAAAAAAGAAATTTATACCTAGTGTGAATTTCAGAGAAGATGCCAACAAAGTCCTTCAAATGGCCGAGTTTATTTTGTTTATGTGGTTAGTTTTGCAAGGGAAAAAAAAAAGTATAAATACATACACTGACCAAAAATAATGGGAAATTGTATAAAAACAGACCACAGATTCTCAAGAGACAGCTTACAATTATATGGGACATGACAGAATTTTAAAAACAACACACAGAGCATGTAGAACAAACAAGAAAAAACTATCCCTCAGGTCTTACAGATTCTGAGGGGCTATAAATAAAAGATAATGATATTTAGGTAAGAGGGGGAGGTAACACATAGGGTCCCACTACTATTAATTTTCAGGCTTAATATTTTGTGACTGGCATAACGCTGTGTTTGGATACCTTTAGTTGTAAAGAAGAAAATTCAAAGGACAGTAAAACCACTATATACCATATAGTTGTTGATAGTGTGACATTGAACTTCGGTGACCTTTAAAGAACAATATTTTACCATTGTTTCTGAGGTGCTAAAAAAAACCCAAAACAAACAAACCCAAAAACACAGGTCTATTAGGGAATAAATTGACTTTTGAGAAGTAGAAGGCCCTCTTGTTTCTGACATTCTAGCAGGAAAAAGTTCAGTTTTGAAACCACAGAAAGGAGATCCATAACTGCAAATATTAGCTTTCTTTTATCAACAGAGCTTGTATTTATCTACAGTGGGGAGTGTGCGGGTTATTAAACTTAA
The DNA here is from genome assembly GCF_000700745.2 of Antrostomus carolinensis. Classification (NCBI taxonomy): domain Eukaryota; kingdom Metazoa; phylum Chordata; class Aves; order Caprimulgiformes; family Caprimulgidae; genus Antrostomus; species Antrostomus carolinensis. The sequence continues at coordinate 66,810 of NW_010287596.1, forward strand.
TTCATGTCTATGTAGGAATAAATAGTTGACACCTATGTGCTGCCTTGCCCTCAAACATTTTGGGTGTATTATATTCTTCTTCCCCTAATACCCAAATATCTGTATCCCATCTTTGCCTTGTCCTTGAAACTTCACAAACACACAGTAAGCCTCCTATCCTGACATTGTGACATATTCTAAAATATTCCTTATTAGTTTATAAAACAAACATGTCTTCAGTTTGAGCACAGCTTTCTTTGTAAGGAAGGAACAAGCATAAACCAGTGGATGGGGCAAATTGATGGTAGGAATGGTCCTTGTGAAAGTCACACCCACCAGAGCTGTGGGTGGGTGCAAAAATCAATGCAGAGAAAGTGGAGCAAGAACTACTGAGTTGCAACATCACCTAAATCCTCCCATTCCTTGTGGGGGGTAGGCACAGTGTACACTCAGCAGAATTTTGTGAATCCTCTAGAAAACAGAACTGTACACAAAATGTACAGGGAGATCTAAGTCAGAAGCTAGCATTCCTCAATCAGGTGGAGATAGTTTGCCCCAGGGGAAGTTTAGATTGGATATGAGGAAAAACTGCTTCACTGAAAGGGTAGTCAAGCGTTGGAACAGGCTGCCCAGGGAGGTGGTGGAGTCGCCTTCCCTGGTGGTATTTAAAAGATGAGTAGATGAGGTGCTTAGGGACATGGTTTAGAGGTGGAATTGGTGGTGTTAAGTTTATGGTTGGACTTGGTGATCTTAAAGGTCTTTTCCAACCACTACAATTCTGTAATTCTGTGTGATATTGAAAGATGAATAACAGAATCTTTACAGCCTAGGATAGAGCAAAAACTTCTGGTAACAGCAGCTATAGGAGGCCTTTTACTTTTGCACATAGAATTTGGAAATCTGGGAGCTAACATCTCCTCCCTCTAGCAGGTTGAATGTCCTGATTGTGCTGAAGAATGAAATTCAGCATTCAAAGCCTCTTAAATCAACCATGTGTTGACAGGAGTTGTGAGTATGTTGGAAGACAGGATAAAATTCAATAGCATCTTGAAAAACTAGAGAAAACCTCGGGGAAAGCTTGGATGGAATTCAATGACAAATAGAGTTTTACACTGTTCAGGAGATTTTCATTGCATCTAACTTTAGGCATCTGCAAATTAGGTGTCTGCTTTAGCCATCATCTAGGACTCTGGATGTAGGGTGGACACTTTCAGTTGATGATACATCCCACCTCTTTTCTGATGGCAGGAAATTCTGTAAATTCTGATCTTTTTTTCACTATCCATTGAGTCAGCGTGGCTGATAAGTTTACACTGGAAATTTTCTGATGGCTAAGATTAGACAGATAATTAATAGGCAGGGTCAACTAACTGCATAGGCAGAAATGTTGAATCAGAGATTACATATAAATTTTCACAGATGTATCTGAGTAGACCCTAAGTTGCTTATTTAACAGTTGTGATGCACTGTTACAAGATTTTATGACATTTTGATTTGCTCTGTTACTGGCAGCCAAGAACCAACCTTTGTAAGGCCTCACCTGGAGAAAACTACTCAAACTGAGATATTGCACTTCAGGAGCAACATGGACTCAATTCTTCTTTTGCCAAAAAAGAACCATCATCCACTTGGATGTATTTAACTAAAGCAGACCAGGTCATGTCCTACAGACCATGGAGTGAGAAGCACAAAATGGTCTGTATTTATGCAGCTGAAGTTTCTCCTCCCTGGAGGTGATAGGGAATTACAGTATGGGTGACATTGTACAAGCTTGGACCAGTGCTCTGGTCCTCTTAGTTCACTTAGCCTAAAGTGCCCTAACCACCAAAATACAGGCTGAGAAGATAGTGAAAAGCTGTGTCAATGCTTCTGGTTTTAGCCTGGAAGGTCAGGTCAAGCTGACATTTAAAGTTGCATTAGGATAAAGAAGCAGTTGAATGGAGAAACAGTCGAATGGAAAACATAACTCATCAGCAAAGTCTTTCAGGTCCCCCTCAAAAAAGGAGGGTCACATAATCACAGAATTGCTGAGATTGGAAAAGACCTTTAAGATCATCGAGTACAATCATTTATCTCACACTGAGAAGTGTCCGACTAACCCATGTCCCTCAGCACTATGTCTACACGACTCTTCAATCCCTCCAGGGATGGGGACTCCAGCACTGCCCTGGGCAACCCCTTTCAATACCTCAGAACCCTTTCAGCAAAGAAATTCTTCCTCACATCCAATCTTAACTGCCCTTGGTGCAACTTGAGGCCATTTCCTCTTGTCCTGTCACTTGTTACTTGATTGAACAGACCAATGCAAGTCTTTGTTCCAAGACTTATTCCATAAGCTTCTTAGACCTTTTTTGTGAAGAATCCTTGGTAGGTCAAGACCAAACTGACCTGCCCAGCAGCCCCAGAAATATTTGTAGAGAACTCTGTGCTTAAATATGAATTAAATGACCTCCAAAATTTTCTACTTCTTCATGAACTACTAAAGGAAGCACAAAAGATTATATAATGCAAGACACTTGTTTTTTATACATCTCAAAGAAGAGATTACTCCCTTGGTTAGCTGTTAGAGACAGGCAACACTTCTAATTATGTATATATGTAACACCAAAGACAGAGTGGTTACCACCTTGGTGGGATTCCCACAACCTACTGAATTCCATAAAATAAAGAAAAAAGCAACTCAGAAAATAAACCTGATGCCAGAAACTTCTGTTAAAATCAACAGAGCTTTTTAAGAGTGCTCACTGCCTATGTACCTGGTGCAGAACACATAACACCATCCAAAAAGTATTAACTTCTTATCCCTTGTAAAATATTTAATTCCACTTCATAATGACAGGCAAACCATTATGTAGCAGAACTGAGAATCCATAAGGTTTGCATTTAATAAAAAGCCATTTCTTCTCCCCAGCTGACCTTTTTAAAAGTATGGCATATCTCAGAGAAGGGGAAGCAGAAGTTTGGAAACAGATAATATTAATGAAAATCATAATGTAAAATGCAGCCTCTGAGAGGCTACATCTTTGTATCAGCTTTGGTTTCTTTAGTAAGCTGGTAGCTTCTAATTAATTTTCTCTCAGGGAGATAATACAATCAAAAAGTGACATAGCAAAGTGGTTATTACTATTATTATCATTATTATCATTGTTATTAGAACATTTCAAAGTGATACTCTAAAACTGTTTACAGAGCAGAGTGTCAATGTTGCAGCAAATTATTTGTTTGACTAGAACCTGTATTTCTTTCAGTAAGAATCAGTAAAATTCCATTTTACTGGATGAATTTTAATGGCCAAATATTTGGAAAAAAGTCTTTAGAGGATTAGGTAGCTGGAGCTGCTTAAATGCTCTTATACAAGCTGGGAAAACTATTGCTTAAAGGGCAAAATTCAACCCACAATGTGTCATTTGGGCAAATTATTTCCAGGCAAAAAGTGATAACATGAGCTGGCATTCATGATAGTGGATTCTGTGATATTGTCCCTCAGGGCTTTATCCAATATTAAAAGGCAAAGGGAAGAGATTTCCCACCCTTTCCCTTGGGAAACTCCCAGTCATCTGGTAGTTGTGATTTTCAGGAAATATATCCTAATCATCAGCCTTAGTTTTCCTTCTGTCATTTTTCATCTCCCCACACCTAGTTCTGCTTCAAACAGTATTTCTTTTGCTGTGCCTATCTAGTACATGAGTATACAGTATGTTCCAAGCTTGATTTCCTCTTAACTCTCATAAATTTGTGAAAATACAAATGATATTTTATATTTTTCCTTGTTTCATTTCCTAGAATCGTGTGATTTTTTTATTTTTATTTTTTTTTAATGTGTTCAGGATTCATTTGTGGTGAGAAAGGTTTGAAAATACTTCCTACAAAATATTTCAAATCAGAAGGAAAATACAAGATATCCAAATGATATTGCTAGCTAATTATAAGCCAATGTCATCATTTCTGGGGTCCTGCATCAAGATTTGTGGCAACTTGAGTGTAGTGACCCTGTACTTATCGCTTACCTGGAGCATTCGCACATTATGTTGTGTTAAATCTCTGTTCCTTGAGGTGGTTCTCAATGGAAGCTCTCTCTGGAGTCAGTAGGACTGTGTATCCATACCTCACAACTGTCTTGAGTTAAAAAGATAGATCATTCCTAGAGATCCCTTTCAGCCTTTCTTCTCATTATTTTATCAGTCCATAAATATGAATAATCTGTGGACAATCTTCTTCACAGTACTGACTACACTTCACATGAATAATGTTGATGATCTTGATGAATCAGGTCCTTCAGTGCTGGAGTCACCTGAGATGCTCTTCTTTCTCTATCCCTTCTTGCATATTATCAATGTAATTTTAATATTAATTTCTAGGGTGCTCCCATTTGAGCACAATTTTGTCTCTCACTCCTCCAGAAGTTCAAGTCTTTGCATCTGAAATGTCTGCAAGTATTGCTGTGTGGAGTGGGATCATCGATCCATGGAACCTACATCTTTGCAGCATAACAACACTGGATAGAAATATTTAAGATGAAATGGCAGCAAATCAGCTACCTGAGGTCCCAAAAGTTTTATAGTTGGATAAACATGAGATTATTCAGAGCTAACTGAAATACTTCCTCACTGCTGTACCCTCTGGTATGAGCATGGGGAGAAAGCAAGGTCTAGATGACCTCGAGGAGATTTCCCCCTCTAACTTTGCCAGCTCCAGTTTAAAAATGACATTGCAAGGTCTGGAGTGACCACAGTCCCCTAGGAGTTCCACATGATAAACACATTTCAGGGTTTTGTGGAAATGGGGAAACAAAAGAAAAGGTACAGGAGTATCCAGCCTTTTTAGAATGACACAAAATTCCCTGGCTTGCAGTCAGAGCCTGAGATAAGCCACAAGGCTTTATTTAGTTCAGGGCTGTGCCTATATTAGCAGCAGACACATGCCTGCCTACATGCAAGTAGTCTGTGCTGAAGCATCTCATATCATGGCCAAGACATGCAGCAGATCACATATACAAATACAGATTTTGGGGTTTTAAAATTTATTTATTATTTATTCTTTTTTACAAACATATAGAAAACCATCTTCTCATCACAAATGCATGAGCCCAGATTCATCTTAATCAAGACACACAAGCCAAGGGTCTGATCAAACTCATCTCCATCATCAGTTGGGCAGGCTTTGAATGGCAGCAGGATGCTTGATTCTGACACCTCTCAGGAGAGGGTGAAGCTACCTTTGGAAGTCCTTATTTCTCTCCACTGTGTGTACAGGGCCCATAGAGTGACTAATTTGTGACCTTGCTGGCCATCTTTCAGAGGATTTGTAATGTTGGACTATGAGGAACCCCTCTCTGCCCAGGCTGTGTGGGAAAATATGTGGGTGTGACATAGGATTAATGGGCATCAGCCTGACTCAGCTTTGTGCTGAGAACCATAGAAGGATCCCATGTGTAGGAAAAAGTCTGAACAGCTCCATAAGTGCTGTTGAAGATGTGAGTTACGTTCAAAGATTCACAGAATAGTGGGGGTTCTAAAGAACCTCAGGAGATCTTCTAGTCCAACCCCTCCGTCAAAGCAGGTTCCCTACAGCAGGTTGCACAGGAAAGCATTCAGGTGGGTTTTGAACATGTCCAAGGATGGAAACTACACAACGAATCTGGGCAACTTATTCCAGTGCTCTGACACCCTCACAGTACAGAATTTTTTCCTTAAGTTTACGTGGAACTTCTGGTGTTCCAGTTTTTTCCCATTGTCCCTTGTCCTGTCACTGGGCACCACCAAAAAGAGCCCGGCCCCATCCATTTGGCCCCTGCACTTCAGGTGTTTATAGACATTGGTAAGATCTCCTCTCAGTCTTCTCTTCTCCAGGCTGGAGTCCCATGCCGTGTCTCTTCTCAATCACATAATTCACTGCCCTCAAACCACTTCCTATGCTCATCAGACTGTGACTTTTCCTGCTCCCATTTTCTTGCTGCTTTCTTCACGCTCACATCAGGCCCAGCTCTACAATTTTCAGCTGCCTCATATTATGCCCCAGCATCCTCTTGAAGACTGCCTTTCACAGTGGTTTCTTATTATTATTTTTTGCCTTCACCTCTTGTTATTCTATGGATCTCTCTAGTTTTAGAGGATATGATGTCATCTGAGGTATTTATGTTTGTTCTCTGAGTTCAAATTTACAAGCAGATGTCCTGAGGTAATGCTGTCTATGGTTACAGCACGACATGGGCAAGAAAGTTGCTTTGCCTGAGATGTGAAATCATATATAAAAACAAATCCCTGTAAAAGTTACCTGGAAGGGTGGACTTTGGTTTGCACGGCTGAACTTTGGGGCTGCCAGATTCGGAGTGAAAAGGACATACTCTGCCTTCACATCCAGTCATAGAATCATTCAGGTTGAAACAAAACCTTTAAGATCATCAAGTCGAATGAAAAACCCAACATTGCCAAGTCCACATCTAAACCATGTCCCTAAGTGCCACATCTACACGTCTTTTAAATCCCTCCAGGGATGGGGACTCAAGGACTTCCCTGGGCACCCTGTTCCAATACTTGGAAGTCCTTTCCATGAAGAAATGTTTCCTAATATCTAATCTAAATCTCCTCTGACACAACTTGAGGATATTACCTCTTGTCCTATCACCTTTTTCTTGGGAAAATAAGACCAACACACACTTCACTACAACGTCCAAGCAAGACTCGCTGTCATCTCACAGCAGCATCAGGTATGGGTTTCAGGCACCTCAACTCCAAACTTACCTACTTTATTTCCTATGAGCCTGCAAGTGCTTGTAGTAGTGAGTCTATTTCTATGTCAAAAGTCCTGCATGCCTTGGATCCCATGCACAACAGGCATATTGTAGGCAGCCTGAAGCGTGGGTAAGTGATGGGTAGGAGATACAGCTCTACTTCCTTCTGGCTGCTCTGGTGAAAGGTAATCCAGGACTAAATAGACATATCTACTCTGTTTAAGGACAGAAGACTCTGTAACTGCATCCTCCTGCCTATTGTTATACATGCTGCCATTAACTATGTCATCCTCCTAAATTAAGTGGCAGGTTTCATTTCCGTGTATTCTCAAATCCCTTTTGAAATACCTCCAAGCTCATGAGCTTGTGAAAGTCTCTCAGGATCTTCAGCTGCAAAGATCTTCATTTGGTGATGGCTCCTCTTTGACAGCTGCTTTTTGAAATGTGTCCTCCAGCAAGTTATGTACTTCATACAGAGTTTATTTTGCTGATATTCCTGTGGTTTAAAATGCAGATAAAAATATCTTAGAAAATAGGGATAAAGGGAATCTCAAGAAGCCATTTACTTTGTCTCCTGAGAAAGCAACAGTTAAGTTAGCACTGGTATTCTGTAAATGTCCACAGACCTATTCCTGACTATCTGCACCACTGTCTCATTATTTTTATGATTAAAAAATTCCATTAGCAAAATCCAGCTCTCACCCCCCAATTTCTAAATTAGCTTTCCCTGACTGAAGTTTAAGACCTAAGATCTCTTATCCTGTCCTTAATGGGCAGGGAGCTTGGTTTGTTTTCTTTATATGCTACTGTCTCCAGATTAGAAAAGTGGTATCATGTTTCCCTTCTGTTTATTTTTCCCTGGACTTGAAAAAAAAAATCTGGTTGCTGGAAAGGAAAGGTATCAATCCCAGAGGGAAAACACTTGCACTTTTCCTCCTACTGAGAAACTAGTTCTCAAATAATAAACAGACTATGAAGCACTGAGTCAAAGGTCTCTCATCAAATCTGAAATTTCTTTGATGAATGAAACTGATTTTGTTGATCTGAGGTTGTGCCCATAAAATCATATTCACCATTATCAGACACATTCTTGCCCTCGGTTTCTTCTGATTGAATTTTATCAGTTATTCCTTTCTTTTCTTGGAGCTGCTATTACACTGGTTCCCCACAGGCTACTTATGTTATTGACTTCTCCACTGCTAAATATGCTACCATAGCAATATCAGTCTTCATAGTTTTCTAGGATTCACCATCAGCCTGTTTTCAACACTGCTTAAGTATACAATGACACAATGTTCAATAAGAAAAGAGTCAGCACGTTTCTCTTGAAAAATGAATGCTGAAAAACTATTTCAAAGTGACTGTGTGTGGAATTCATATTTTTGACTTGAAAAAGAAAGAGAACAGAAATAATCTTGAAAACGTTTGACCATTTTAAGATGTGTTATAATAAATTTATCAGAAGTGTATAAAAAGATCATACTGAGATGAATCAGAGTCAGAATTCATGTGCATGTTAGCCTTTTGTAATAAATTATTCTTGTGTAAGAGAACTTGATTTCACCAATCCCTGTCTTTTTTTTTTAAATAACAAATATTCCAATCAAGAACTCAATTTTTTTTTTTTTTTAAATTTCAAAAAGTCCTCAGTATTACTTAACCCTTGCATGACTCCACTTTTCTTTCTGCTCTTTCTTGCTTAAAATTAATAGCTTTTAAAGTCTTTGCCTACATTCACATACCCATGCTAGGCTGTCAGGAAACTGATCTTCTTATATCTTAAGGCCATGTTGTCCATGTACCATGTATCATATCTTCACTTGTCCAAATGATTGTCTTGTCATTGCCCTTCTATCCTTGGACCTTTGCCTGACATTCCCATGCAAATGGATTTGGCCTCCCTCCATTTGTTTTCACAAGCTGTATTGGGCCGTTACATTTTCTTACCCTATTTTCTCCTTCCTCCTCTTATAATATTAGGAATGTGCCTTCTTTAATATATATATCAAGTCTAAATTAAAGATGACCTTTGAAAACTGAAAGGTTCTTTGAATCGAATTTGTTCCACTCATAGAGCATATAGATTAGCAGCACAACCAACTAATTTTTTTTAAACCTGAATAAGAACATACCAGTTTGCACAAAGGCCAGGCTAAGAATAGATCCCGAGTCTCACTTGATCAAGAATAGTTAAAAGGATTTGATTTTTTATGCTCCATATGGGGTAGGATTAGCTTCATCTAAACCCAGATGTTTAGCTCATAGGTAAAGAAAGTTAAATGGTGGGATTTGCACGGAGATGCCCTGGGGGATTTCATCTGGCCTTCAGCTGCTGCTCCATCCGGCACAGTTCTCCCAAATGTCCTTTGTCATATTAGCCATATGGATGGCTGAAATATACTTAAGCTTTTCAAGTGGCACTAGAGATCTATAACTACCCATCTGAGTCCGACCTTAAGTTTACATTAAAAGTCCAAGGACATCATGGCTTTGATTCAGTAGCCCAAACATAGATGACTAGTGCCATCACAAATGCCAAAGGTTTCCTGTTAGGTCTTCAGATACTGCTCCAAAAAAAGGTACAGATTTCAGTCTGAAGTAAAATTCTGTATTTTAGCTACAAAATAGTTTTCTAGAGTGCTCTGACTGAGCTCCCCTATGATGCACATGGTAATCTGGTGGTGTTTGGTTCTCTTGTAATCAAGGGATGTACCATTTCAGAGTGCAGTCAATTTTACCTATAGAAACTCATCTTAGGTTTGATAACAGATCCCCTGGAGGTGCTTGTCCCAAAACAGTCTTTTTGACACATCCAAGCTTATCAGAAACAGTTTCTGCTACAGCCACTGTGTAAAGAATAGATGATGATGAGGCAAAGATCAGCACTAATGGTGCAATCATTGATTAACTGACCTCAAAAGGATATAGGATTGGCAATGCTGATGAAAAAAGACCCCTAAAGTATTGAGAAAGATTATGGTCACAAACTTTAACTTTTTTTTTTTTTCCTATTTTCAATAACTTGTGTATTTTTGTAACATTATATGATTTTGATTTTAAATGCTGAGGTAGGTTGGATTTCTGTCCCTGGTATCTCAGCAGCAGAATGCCTGGGAAGTGCAATCCATTTACACCATTCCCATGTCTTGAGAAGTAATGTGAAGGGAAAAAAAAAGGTTATACAGATGCCTTTTTTGGATTGATAACAAGATGATGCTTTTGCACAGTTGGAGATAAAAGTTGTGCCTTGGCAAATCAGATCTTAATGTTTATGCTCAGATTTTTAGACCTCGTTAGTACTGCAATTGAATTTGTGCATAACAGGTTCTATTTTCCTATCTTTGCTTTATTAAACAGATAACATTTTAAGGAATTAACAATGAATAATATAAGTATAATAATATAAGTATAATAATATAAGCCTTTAATTTTATTTATTTATTTGTTTAGAATAGAACAACACATGAATAAATTAGCTATTGAATTAAATACTCAACTCTGAAGACAACCGAGGTCTAGTTCTGAATTTCTCCGGAAATATCACATCAGGCTTTTAATCCCCACACACTCAAGTAGGTCAATATTATTCTCATTATTAGAAATGAATGAACCCATTTATAATAATACTAACATTAACACTAAAACTAGCACTAATATTATGGTTTTACCTAATGATGAGAACAATCACTTAAATTTCTATCACTACTTTAAGGTATTAAAAACTTCTGCTGCTAAAGTCACTTCTATTATGATTATTTAATGATATTCTCACCTATATGAAGTGAGTGAGGATGAAAAGCATCTTAAAAAATGCCTGTGGTCCATGACAATGCACGAAGTTTTTCCTTTGCAACCAGAGAATGGCACATATTGCTGCAACTACTAAGAGCTGTGGTCTGCATTATCTGTGCAGAAAAGAGATCCAGGGGAGAACAAACATGATGTCTGACACCTATTCATAAGCTACCTATGAATTTTATAGTTAGAAATGAGTGCAACAAGTCACCAAGCTACCCAGCACCTTACCAGCTCTTTTTAAAGTGTATTTGACATGAGTTTTCATACTCAAGTCACATCTCTGTGTCTTACATTATTATTATAATTAGACAGGATTGTTTAAGCTGACACAAAAAGGAGGAGGGACAGTTTTTTCTTACGTTTCTTAGTTTCTTTTCATATTTGACAGATTTTGACCCCAGATGTCCACCTTAATTATGGATCACCTTAGTCAAATGATCATTTCCAGTCATTAAAATATTGAAGGAGAGGAAGTATAAAAGTTTGGCTCAAGGGTTCAGATAGCAGCAATTTCTTTATACTGGAGGAAGAAGGAGCAGATAGGGTGCTGAAATATCATCAATATGGTCATAGGAAAACCAGATCCTTTTGCAAAGATTTGCATGAGAAAAACTCGTCAGACTTCACAATACAGACATTTACCTAAGAAATAACATGTCATACATCTTTATTAACCATAAAGGCTGCAGGAAGAAGGCCACAAATACCACCCTTCTATTTTGGTGGAGCCGTGTGGCTCTTTTGCCCAATGTGGCTACTGTGCTCTGGCATGGAGACTAAAAGGTGGGGAATTGCTGGGGAAATGGGTGTTTCTGGCAGCTGTGAGGAGGTGGCTGAAGGAATTTATTTTTACAAGGACTCATAAGGAACTTTAATGTGTGAGCTACTTCTCCCAGGGATGTAATGGGAATTTGTGGCAATAAAATGTGGCCTCAGGAGGGCGATTCAGATTTTATTAGCTTTTGTGGAAAGATTAAAAACTCATCTAAAGACCATCCCACTATTGCTTTTCAATTATCCTACTCCCCTGGGCTTCTTGGCCAGCATTTCAGGGAGGAATGCTGTAGTGTGGACAGGTGATGCTTTAGACTTTCCATGGGCCACACTAATTCTCTCTCCTGCCTTCTCTTTCTTCCCTTCTTTGTCCTAATCAACTTTCCTCCTTCCTAACACACACACGTTCACACACAGAACTCCTGATGGTGCACAGGACTTTCTGTGCTAATAAGACTACCCCTCTGTCTAGTTTAAGATCCTAAAATAGAGGCAGACAATGGTAGAGTTTAAATACAGCCAAGAGCACATCAAATATTTACTCTGGGAAGACAAGAGTTGCTTGAACATATTTTACTCCTCTCAGACTCTCTGTCACTGCTGATAGACTTTCTCTTTTCCCAAACCAGCCCCTTATATCAAAGTCTGAAAGAAAAAAGCCAGAACTTCTTTGGCTGTCCACTTAGCCTTACTAATGAAAGGGACATTAGCAATGCAGACTTCTTCCCTTATAACCTCAGTATGTTTTCTACCTTGGCATATGGCAGAGAGCTACTAAAGTCAAGCCTTTCATGTCTGTGTGAGTACACAACACTTTCTCACTTGGCAACAGCCAAATGAATCCCTGTGATGTGAGAGCGGGATGCCAACTCCTCAGCTCATGTTACTGGCATCAGTACTTACCCATGGCACAGAGTGGGAGAGCTGCTGTTGCATCTCCACAAAATGAGGGTGTGTTTTGGCTAAAACCAAGAGAGTAAGTGATGCTTAACCGCACAACCTCAACAGCTTTCTGAAGACACTTGCTCATTAGTGCACTCCCTAAAAAAAGCAGCTCGTTTTGATAGAAGGCTGCTGTTGGAACTTCCTACAGTTGGCTGGAATTTCATCAGTTCTCATAAGGTTAGTAATTTGTTTTGTCAAGGCTGGGAAGCCTCCAAAGAAAACTAGTGGCATGTAGGATGTAGTCCTGGCAACTCCAGGGTTTTAGTTTTCTGCCTGAGTCTATAGGAAAGCCATATTCTAAAAAAACTCTTCTGTCAAGGCATAAAGCCAAATCCCTGCATGACTGTGCATATAGAAGGTTCATTGGACCTTTTTCTCTTGATCTTTAAGTGATCTGATGGTAGGAATAACATTCATCCTCTGTCATCTACATTTATACCAGTCAAAAGACACAATGATTTGTTGGACTTGGAGCTTGAAAGGGAGAGCAGAGAAAAATCTCAGTATTTGTTCAGGGCCTACAGAAATAAACTCCTCCTTATGACTAGGGGTATAAGGAAAAGCCAAATGAAGAAGATAAAATAAAGCATTTTATTTAGAGGTCTGATGTGGCTTATGAAAGCCTAGACTTGTGCTTCCTAGCTGGAAATATTTCCCAGTTTGAAAATAAAATTAAAATCTTACAAATTCCCTTGCTAAGTGGCAAGTGGAATATGTCTCTGGATTACTTTCAGCAGCATTAAGGAGCAGGGAAAAAAAGTACAAACTTTGCCTTTATTTGTTTTGGCACATCACCTGTGATGTTACTCACATGCTGTCACACAGTGGATTTGGTTTGGTTTATATTTGAGGTGTGGAGGAGCCAGTTCCTTTTGTTAGAATGACAAGCACTGGTCACCCCATCCATGGCTTTGAGGGTACAAACAGGCTGACATGACCTCAACAAGCTGGATCTCTGGGCTGCATCAAGAGAAGTGTTGCCAGCAGGTCAAGGGAGGTGATTCTCCCCTTCTACTCAGCTCTCGTAAGGCCCCACGTGGAATACTGCGTCCAGTTCTGGAGCCCCCAACACAAGAGAGAGATATGGAGCAGCTAGAACAAGTCCAGAGGAGGGCCACCAGGATGATCCGAGGGCTGGAACACCTCTCCTATGAAGACAGGCTGAGAGAGTTGGGGCTGTTCAGCCTGGAGAAGAGAATGCTCCAGGGAGATCTTATAGCGGCCTCCCAGTACCTGAAGGGCCTACAAGAAAGCTGGGGAGGGACTTTTCCTAAGGGCAGTTAATGACAAAACAAGGGGAAATGGGTTTAAGCTGAAAGAGGGGAGGTTTAGATGAGATATTAGGAAGAAGTTCTTCACTGTGAGGGTCATCAGACACTGGGCAGGTTGCCCAAGGAATTTGTGGATGCCCCCTCCCTGGAAGTGTAGGCCAGGCTGGATGAGTGTTTGAGCAACCTGGTCTAGTGGAAGGTGTCCCTGCTGATGGCAGGGGGGTTGGAACTGGATGAGCTTTAAGGTCCCTTCCAATCCAAACCATTCTATGATTCTGTGATTACATGATCTCAAGATTGCCCCTTCCACAGTCTCAGAGCTGGAAGCTTTTTCAAGGCTCCCACACTCATGGCCCAGCTCAGGTAGCCAGGTGGGATCCATTTGATGTTTTCTATACTGAAGTGTCCATCTGAACTCCTTCAGCCCTTTTCAGTGAGGGGGGAGAACAAACCATTTCTTGGGGCTGTATACACCATCCCAGAACTGCTAAATGAAATATGCTAGTTATGATATACCTAACTATAAAATCTGATGTATCTTCAGACCTGTCTTTCTCCAAAAAAGTCCTTACAGGTACAGCTGCTCTCATCAACCTATAGCAGAGACTGAGCAGGGTGAGGAGCCCAAACCAGTGACCTAAACATTGATACATTTAAGTACTATAGAGTACCCAAATAAACCTCCTGTTATCACTCCAAAAAGACACAGGTCTCTCATAGCTCTGATGTCACATTTAGCTTCATATGACTATCCTGGGGTTGGACCAGACACCAAAGTTTAGGAAGCTACAGCTCCCCTGGCTCTAGATGACGATCAGTGCAAAAGGAGATGCCTATGTGTTGAACCTGAATTTAGGAAACTCAGTTTGTGAACTGAACATTACCCCTAAAGTTGCATGAGATAAACCCTCACTCCTTGGACAAAAAGAGTTGGTCAAATCTCATTTAAATGTAGGTGTATACATTTTAGATGTCCACATCTCAAGGTGTTAGCCCAGGTTTTGACCTAATGGAAGATTACACGTTTGAAAAGAGGGATTTTAAGAGCTCAATTTAGTTGCACACCTACAGGCATCTTGAGCCAACTGAGATGCTTGAGAGCATCTGGTATATCTGCACAGGTCTGCCAGATGTGACATAATAACTAAAAGAGACTTGTGTCCTACTGGAGCTGCAGCTGGAGGCAAAGAATGATTATTTCAGACATCTCAAATTCCATTAGACACTTATGCTCAGACAGTTGAATTAGTCCCTCAATACCTTTGAAAGAGGAAGATGAACTGCTCTCTAAAGACATGACTCACCTGTATAAACATTGGCATCTCGTACCATTGGAGACCATTTGGGGTTTTGAGACATCTGCATAGGGCTGGTAGATAGGACACAGGACACACAAGAGATCTGGTTCTTTTCTAGAACAGAAATATATGGCTGAGGCAAGGAGGGATCCAAAACACAATAGGCAACTGTGTTTGCACAACTGAATCCCACCTTAAATGCCTATGTGTGAAGAGAGTCTTGGGTGATCAACTCTAGTGCCGATTCACATCTTCTCAGGTGAATCACATCTATGTTTCTCCAGCTTCCAGGAGGTGAGTTCTCCCTGCTCTCCTGTGAAATTCAGCAGATCTCACACATTCCCTTTTCTCCAGCCATGCGGCTGCAAAGACCCACATGTGTCCCAGAGCAGACACATGTAGTCTGCAGTCCCTGGACTAGTCGTTCACAAAGCCTTGGGGGTACCTCTGACACCTCGGAACTACTACTTGAAAGGAACATTACCCCTTTATGGATAAAACAAAGCACTGACTGATGTCATCCAGTAAACTGCATCCAGAGCAGCATGGGCAGCAGGTCGAGAGAGGGGATTCTGCCCCTCTGCTCTGCTCTCCTGAGACCCCACCTGCAGTGCTGCATCCAATTCTGGAGCCCCCAACATCAGAAGGGCATAGACCTACTGGAGTCAGTCCAGAGGAGGCCACCAGGATGATCCAAGGGCCGGAGCAGCTCTGCTGTGAGGACAGGCTGAGAGAGTTGGGGTTGTTCAGCCTGCAGAAGGCTCCAGGGAGACCTTCTACTGGCCTTCCAGTACCTGAAGGGGCTCCAGAAAAGCTGGGGAGGGACTTTTGACAATGGCAGGTAGTGATAGAACAAGGGGTGATGGCTTGAAACTGGAAGAGGGGACATTGAGATGAGATATGAGGAGAAATTCTTTGGTGTGAGGGTGGTGAGACAGTGTCCCAGGTTGGCCAGAGAAGATGTGGCTGCTCCTCCCTGGAAGTGTTGAAGGCCAGGTTGGATGAGGCTTTGAGCAACGTGGTCTAGTGGAAGGTGTCCCTGCTGCTGGCAGGGGGGTTGGAACTAGATGAGCTTTAAGGTCCCTTCCATTTTAAATCATTCTTTTATTCTGTGTCTTCTCCGAAGAGCAGAGGAAAGGTGAAGGTTTCATTTCCATGCAGTGTGCGGTTGAGACCAGACTGATGCCTCAGCTTGCTTTATGCTGAAAGAGCTGCCTTCTTTTTTCATCTTACTAGGCTGTGATTGATTCAGAACAGTCACATTAGATGGTAGAGATTTTGCTGACAGCAGAAACTGTCTCACTTTCATTCTGCAAAGCTTGTTATTCTCTGCCCAGTTCTGTCTGGGATGGATTCACTCACTTTCACTTGTCTGTCTCTCCTAAGGTGCATTCACAGCTCAGGAATAAGGTGAGGGCAAAGGGATGGAGCAGAGGCACAAGCATGTTAAAGCAGGTAAGATACAGATGATTCCCAAAGATCTGATGGATGAGTAAAAGAAGCCTTTAACTTTGGAGCAAGATTTTATTTTTTCTCCTGTGGTTTTGGCTGAGAAGCAAAGTGGAGTTGGAGATGGAAGTTGGCTTTTAGCACTGGTATGCTTTGTAATTCGCTACCAGATGGCAGAAGGGGACTTTATTTTTTATTTTTTTAAATTTATTTTCCTATCCTACAGTGGCAAATAGTATCATTTTAAACCTTCTGCAAAGCCCTGCGAGCTCCCTCCCTGCTTTGGTTGGTGTCTCTCCCCCTCTGTCATGCTCTGTATAATTATGTACAACCACATTCATTTTTAGCTGTGTTGCACATTCCCTTTGCTTCCAATTATTCATTTCAATGGCATCTCTGACAACCCAAATATATAAAATTGATAAGACCTTTTTGCATTGGAAAGACAGTTATAAAGATTAGCTCAAGTCATGATCGTCCTTGTTATTAAATATGGTGATGCTTTGCTGAAGTGCAATTTTATTAGCAAACAAGTAATTTAACACATAGTAATGAGGTTGTGGCTATTCTTGGTGTAGAACTAAACCTAGAATCTGGACAGAACCCATGGGTATATGTGTACACAGAAAAATATGAGAGGAAGAATAGAGAGAACTGCAAATTCTCAAGTCAAATGGGGATGGCATTTGGCTTGAAAATGATGTACTTAAATTTAGACATCCAAATGTAGGAGTGTAAATGTATTAGTGGTGTCTAACCTCCCACCACACTCAGTCCTGTCAACAGGAGACAATTCAACTGCCCACAGGTAAGCACCTAATGTTTCATGAGACACCCTAGTGTATTCAAGACATCCATCTGTGGGTAGCAGATAGGAAATAGGGTTTATGGGAAACCCTCTGCCTCTTGGAGAAGTAGCTGTAGGCTAAGTGGGATAATCATGACCATTGTTAATAGCACAAGGCTCCAATAACAGGGAAACCTAATTGTTTCCAGAATCCAAAAGGTGATTCAGCTCACCTTGAAGTAAACAACTGAGGTATGGTGTAGATTCTGCAGTACAGTTTTGTAGTGCATTTGAGACACCCTTGGGCAGCTGAGGCATATTTCTGGGTAAGCAGGTACAACCACAGAACTTCTGGAAGATGAATTCCTCTCTGAAATGATAAATAGAAACCAAGCAAGATACTCTAAAGATCATGGATGGGTGTATAGCACTGAAAACCTATATTGAAGCAAATTAATCACCTCCAAAAGACTATCTGCTGGATCTGCTTTAATTTTAATGATCATTCAGCCATATAACTTAGTGACTGACATTTTTCTCACTATTTTCAGATGTTAATGTTGGGGAATAAACTCTCATGGATTGAGAAAAGGGAAAAGAGCCAGCAGATATAAGACCACCTCTCCAACTTGGAACCATATTAGCTGGATCTCTAACTGCCACCACCTGATATCACTCTGTGGATATGTCTGGGGCCAGGTGACATAGGAAACCCATCTGCAAATTAGAAGTAGTAGAACACATGCATTACTTAATTGGCTGACAACATCTGGAGCTACACAACTGTACATTAGCTTCTAACAGAGTTGTTCCCAATCAGCAAAGGTGTGCAGCTGACTTTGTAAGGTACAGGTGCTTGGCTTCATATACTGGGAGAAGGTGGGAGATTACGTCTTCACCGTACGCCTCCCAGGGCCATTGAATATGCCATTTCACAATTCCTTTGGCCTTTTATTGTCTTGATTTAAGGTACAAGATCTGTGAAAGAGGATTGTTCGGGGTTGTACAGTGGAACAGATTCATTGTGCCTTGCTCAGAGATACGCAGTGCTGCCCAGAGATGCAATGATATGGCTTAGACCACACAGAAGAACTTCAAATTTCTATTTTGTTTGTATTATTACAGTAGATTCCAATTAATAGGTCCCCTAGTAAATGTCACCCTCCCTCACCTGGCAAGATTTCCTGGGAACAGACTCAGTATGAGTCATTTCATTGCCTTGAAACAATGAATAAACAGCACATCTAATCCACAGAAAGGGCATGTTAGAGGGGATGGCTTAACAGGCTAAGCAACAGATTTAAAATGTGTAGACTCTCTGGAACCAATAGCATTGAATTCAAGTAGTGTCATTAGTTCTGTTTAACTTCTTCCCCCCCCCCCTTCTCTTTTCCTTCTTCTAAGGGTTAAACCAAAGGTATATCAGCATACTATAGTACCCTGTAGTATTCTGGATTGCTTTACAATCCTAATTTCCGATTGCTCCAGATGGACCTTGAAAACAACCAGATATATTTCATATAAGTGGGAATTTACCCTGTTGTCCTTGGACTTTTTCCTCCTTCGTATTGTTATGGTTAGGACAGGTTGGATTTCAGCATCAGTTGATACGACCTTTGGGTGTCACTTTGCTGAGTGCTTTGGGATCACAAGGGATGAAGGGCTTCGTTTAAATGCAAACTTTTTTATTATTAGCTTCTGTGAATAGACTGCAGGCGACAGGTGTGAATTGGTGCTTGCTTAGCTAAGACTTCCTGCTGTGCTCGCCTTGGTCATCTCTGCTTGGCCTCCAAGCATTGTCACCGCTTCCAAAGCTCAGGCTTACCTCCACAAATACTTTCATACTTCCTACAATGGCTATTTTTAAGGGCATTACTGAAACAAAATGATACTCTAAGGATTCCCCATAGCTCCTGTAGATCAGTGGATATAGAGAGGTAATCCTACTTCAGAGCTTTCCAGCCTAGGGTTTGCAGATTCCTGATGGCCCACTGGCTACTTGAAAGAGGTCTATGCAATATATCTCAAGCCCACAGTCAACAAGCAGGCACCTTCATCTCTAGCATAAAATGGTTACAGATCCCAAACAATAAAAAATCCAAACACAAACAACGAAGACAAAAGTGAAAACTATTGTCTGAGTGAGAGCTTTAAGCAATAAAAATGAATCCAAGGAGTCAGTCTCTCACTGTAAATTAAATTTTCTATCTTGTTGCAAATGTTCTGTGTGACCTTAAGCAACATTCCTCTTTTCTGCCTGTTAATAACATTTTTCCTGTTAATAAGATGAGGGTTAAGCTCTTATTCTGTATATGGTATGTTGCTATTGATTAATTAATAGTAGGTAATAAGACCTACTTACTAGTAGGTCTGGGAAAGTTTTGGTTTTTCTCTCTTTTTTTTTTTTTTTTTCTTCTCTTTTAAGTAGTTGGAAAGCTCTGTTGAAATTACATTGCTCCCTTCTGCCCTCAGCTGCTGGTAATTACAGTCTGATAGCATCAGTGTCAAATAACACAGACAGGCAGTCACTGGGAAACAATTCCAGGAACAGTGACTGTGGAGAACTGACCTGTGAGTAGTTGCAGTTTGTTCTCAAGGGTTGCCCCATGGGAACCAAGCAATGAGGAAAAAAATGAGATTCTTGCAGGTTAAGCCACTGTTCAGACACTGGAACAGGTTGCCCAGAGAAGTTGTGAATGCTCCCTCCCTGGAAGTGTTGAAGGCCAGGTTGGATGAGGCTTTGAGCAACCTGGTCTAGTGGAAGGTGTCTCTGCTGATGGCAGGGGGGTTGGGACTGGATGAGCTTTAAGGTCCCTTTCAACCCAAACCATTCTGTGGTTCTATGATTGTATGAAGCCAGGTAGGAACCAAAACTGTTTGTTGGAAGTAGGTATTTTCCTTGGGGCAACTCCACTTGTTCTAGAGGAACAGGCAAAGTGCTGTTTGTGTCTACCTAAAGGCATCACTTGATAGCAGAGCATGTCTTTGCTAGCAGCTACAAGGCCTTTTCCACTTATCCCAGAATACTCTATTAGCTTTCCTGAGGGATATACTCCTGTCTTTGCTCAAGCTTTCTCCTGCTTCTTCCTCCATCCATCTGTTTTTTCTCTGTTTTTCAGTCATTGCTGTTTTATATGATTTAGGAGTGGACAGGTATGGTTGGACTTGAAGATCTTAAAGGTCTTTTCCAACCAAATGATTCTATGATTCTAATGCATTCATATATTAAAAAAAGATAACATTTCTGAGCAGAATTTAATCTGATGCAAATAGCTTTGGATAGGGCATATATATTAGTGTTTGCTGAGGATTTACATACCCTCCAGAATGAGAATGGTTCAACATGACTAATCAAGAAGACAAGTGTCAGACAGTTGGTTCAGATGGCATCAGACAAGCACCAGCAGTCAAATCTTTTTGTTGTTGTTGTTGGCTTAACACAAACTGGAACAACATGAGATTCATCAAAATCAGTATCCTAGTGTTGGTAAACCAAGGATGGGATAACTCTTTTGATCAGACAATTATTAGTTCTCCTACTACCACTCTCAGAACAAAACTTGATTTTTTTTCTTTTCTACAAGTTTTGTTATGACTGATTCATAATATTCCCAGTTTTGCCACAGCACCACTACAGAGAACTGCACTCTGGGCATCTGATTCACATGTACAAAAGCACTCCTTCAGACCGGGCTAGCAGTCTAAAAATAGTCTAATTATGAATGTGTCCATATCTTCATCCTTAGTTATAGCCAAGTTGCAATAAAAATGATCACATGATCAATGACAGAAATAGAATAATTTACTATTTTAGATCAAGTCATTGCCAGAGAGAGAAATAAGGGAAGTAAAAAGCCAGAAAACAAACAGAAAAGAAGGAAGTACAAAAAAAAGTCATTAGTTTGAGCAGAAGAGTAAGGAATCAAAAAATATATTTAAGAACTGGGGAAATTACAAGGAAAGGAGCTACTCGAACTCAGAAGTACATCAGTAAAAATTCTGGTATGTTATTGTTATAAAATCCCAATAACAATGACACAAACCAGAGAATAATGCAAGTCCATGATGACAGAACATGTTAAATATTAATAAGATGCATTAAATAAAATGTTTATCTTGCAATACTACGATTTTACTGAATGCACAAGTGTTCTACAGCAAGACCCAAAGCCCCTTGAAGTCAGTGGAAGGATTCAAATCATTTTCAGATTATTGTAGAACAAGACCTGTGCTTCTTTAAATAATAAACACAAGAGCAATTAGCCTGGGACTTACATGTAGGTCCTTTATTGTGGAGACCCTGCTCTAAAGCTGACGAACATCCATCTTTTCAATGATTTACTGAATTTCAGATTAAGAGCTACTGAACATTTACCTTTTGATTTGAAAGATTATTTACTGTTAGTGCTACTAAACCCGCATTCTTTCTGAGGAGATTGTGAGAAAAGAGCATAGAAACTGAAATGAGATAGCTGGAAGAGTAAAACTTCAGGGGATGGCTCATAGACGTAGCAGGAAAAGGTTTCCTGCCTGCAACATATCAGATATGATCTCTCTCTTTCTCAAAGAGAGAAAATGTGCTGACTGTGGTCATCATGCAAAGGAAAAATAAACTACTCTGTATGTCTCCATAAACATTAGAAAAAAACCCTAAACAAGCAAGGATGCAACCAAATGCTCCAACCTTCAAAGATATGCATGACAGGCTGAAATTTATAGATGTGATTCTTCTCTTAAGATCAAGTTTTGTTCTGGAGTCTTAGCTGGAGTTTGATTTTAAGATGTGCTTGTGTTTATGTCCCTGAAATTGCGAAAGCATGATGAGTAATAGTAGAAGGTCGGCACAGGTTGCGATCTTCAGAGGCTCCAGTATGAAAGAATGTTAAGAAAAGATGGGTAATAGAAGGAGTTGGTGTGGGAAGATGTGTATGTGTTTTCTGATATGACTGTTTTTGCATTCAGAAAGAAGGCGTCAGAATTTGAACTTGGGTAATATTTCCAGGTATGGTGGAGAAATTGAAAATTACATCTCCCCAGGAGAATGAAAGATCATTCCCTTTCACTACAAAACAATTCTGAAGTGATGGGGACTCATTGGGGTAAATCAACAGTTCTGAAACTACTAGCTGAGGTAACAAAGTGAAGGTTAGATGTCACAGTGATGTAGATATGGCTCTGTTTTACCCAAATACACACCTTGGAGTGTTATTTTTTAAATATTTAATCTGTGACAGAGAAAAAGAGATCCGATTATGAGTTTTGAAGGTTTCAATCAAATTAATTTGGACTGGTAGGACTGTAGGCAAAGAACAAAACGAAGAATAGGTCACAGATACAAACAGAAATTTATGCTGAAAGTCCATGACTCATTTGGTACAGCCATTTATCTTGCCTTCCAGATGTGTCACATGTATAGGCACAGTTTTAGAAGTGCTGAAGGCAAGCTTTCCTTGGAGATATGTCTTTGTATGTCTCCATTGAAATGGCCAGGCATCTCACACCCTGGCTTAGTAATTCATCTGCTGATGTCTCCTTGTTCCTTTCAGTTTAAAGGGACTGAAACAAATATTCACAGAGTTTTCCTAGACCTGAGAATGTCCCAAATGATAAACTAAACCATTCCACTAGGAGATTTAGCTTTACCAGGAAACAGGTGGATCCAACCAGGTCTATTTTTCTGTTTTTTAATGTTATGTATTGTCACCAAGAAGACAGGATTTGTAATCTGTTTAACTACAACTTTTCCTACAGCATTGCTCAGTGTAATGAACACACTTATAAGGACTACCCAAGAGCATTGTGTGAGATTAATTGAGAGAGAAGCTAAATGCTTGTTCAGTGGAGAACACCACATTCTCTGGAGAACTTAAGTGAAGACCTAGCCCCAAAACTGGTTTGTTTGAGATCTTAGGAGCTACAGATGTTGGAAAGGACATAAAAAAGTTACTATTCATTTATTCAGTGGAGTCCTGAGAGACTGTTATACTGTGGGGCAGGGAAGGAGCCACAGTGAATCCCAAATGAGAAGGGAAGAAGCTGATTTCAGTACATTCACAATTCTTTCTCCTTCATGATCTGCCAGATTTCAGGAACAGAGGCTTGATCCTGCCTGACACTCACCCATGTATTGACACTGAAGTGCTGACTCTGAAGTTCATGTTCACTTTGGTGAGCGTTGGTTTCATAGGATAAGACTTAAGGGGAATGACAGTAGTTTTACATGAAGTCTCAGTTTTTCCATCCATGTGTTTCCACTTTACAGGGCTACATTATCTGATGGGGAAAAAAGTAAAAATCTCATAGGAATTTTATTTATCTCTCACAGTTACTGGTTTCTCTGGTGGTTTTGACATCTGAATTTTGAAGAATTTACTTCTTAGTCCTTGCAGTGCTATTTTGGAAAAGAGAATGCCAATCTTATTTCTAAAAAAAAAAATATATATATATATATTGATTGATTTTTCCCACTTTAATTATGAAAATTGACCTGATTTCTAGTGATATCAGAGATACCCTGGTTCTCAATCTTAACTTAAGAAACAGCCCAACATAGAAGTTAAACAGCAGCAACTATGTTCTGGGCTTTGCCAACTGTGCTGGCAGCTGAGTGGGCTGTTTTTGTAATCTGACTCTTTTTTATTAACTACAGCTGAAGACATACAATGTCTTCATGGATCAGTCCTGATTGAGGGCCACTGTGGATGGAATCCATCTCATCTAAAGGCAGACATCTAAAAAAAAAAAAAATAGACATGTAAATATGAGTTAGTCACCAAAGGTTTGTGCTGTAGCCAGTGGAAAAAGAGGCACTTCCAGACAGCAATTTCTTTGACCAATTTTAGTTACTTATTTTGGTATGAGGTGAAATAGATCCTTTAGTTGAAGATGCCTGGACATCAGTTACCCTAAGAAGAGCAGTAGCAATATTTTTGATATTTGGCAGCTCCTGAAAAAATATTTTCTCATACATAGAAAACTTCACATGTGCTCTGTTCTTAGTCTGTGCACAGCAAGAAGGGAAATCACCTGGAGCTATTGGAAGGGAGTTCTTTGGATGTACAGTACACTCATTTTATAATCTAGAATAATTTTATAATTTAGAATAGATAGATTTAAAGATTATAGATTTATAGATAGATTTATAGATTTTTATAATCTAGAATAGATAGATTATAAACATATAATCATAAAATGGTTTGAGTTAGAAGGGACCTTTCAAGGTCACCTAGTCCAACCCCCCTGCAGTGAGCACGGGCATCTTCAACCAGATCAGGTTGCTCACAGCCTCGTCCAACCTGACCTTGAATGTTTCCAAGGATGGGGCTTCTACCACCTCTCTGGGCAACTTGGACCAGTGTCTCACCACCCTCAGTGGAGAAAATTTCTTCCCTACATCTAGTCTAAATCTCTCCTCTTTTAGTTTAAAACCATTTCCTCTTTTCCTGTTGCTAAAGACCCTGCTAAAAAGGTTGTTGCCATCTTTTTTATATGTCCCCTTCAAGTATTGAAAGGCCGCAATAAGGTCTTCCTGGAGTCTTCTCTTCTCCAGGCTGAACAACCCTAACCCTCAGCCTTTCTTCATAGCATAGGTATTCCATCTCTCTGATCATTTTTGTGGCCTCCTTAGGACCCACTCCAGCAGGCCCATGTCTTTCCTGTGCTGAGGACCCCAGAACTGGACACAGTACTGCAGGTGGGGGTCTCACCAGAGCAGAGGGACAGAATCCCCTCCCTCAACCTGATGGCCGTGATTCTTTTGATGAAGCCCAGGACACAGTTATTGGCCTCTGGGCTGTAAGCGTGCATTGACAGCTCATGTCTAGCTTTTCATCCACCATTATACCCAAGTCCTTCTCCACAGGGCTGTTCTCAATGCCTTCATGTTGATTCCAACTAAAAAGGTTTCTTAGTTCATGGGGACAGGAAAAAGCTGACATTAATGCCTGGATTTACTTGTGGATACATAGGTGTCTGGTGTTGCACTTTACTTGGCTGCTAGATGATATTTTGGACAGATGAATGTGAACAGATGCAGATTTTTTTTTTCAAGAGGTTGTCTAAATTGAAATAAAAATGATCCATTTGTACCCAGATGGTGAGTTTTGAGTACAGATATGTACATTTATGTGTCTCTTACGTAGACAACTATAGGTGAGCTAGGATACTAATTTCTTTGTCTGATTTAATAATTCTTTTTTTTTTCATTTCATGCACTGTAGAGCATCTTGGTTGGCCCTCATATACCTCTTTAGAAAGACATAGCATCCTTTAGATCCTGTCTCATATCTGCCAGCCTGATGCAGATGTTGTGGATATCTTAGGTCATCTCAGTTGGCAGTAGAT
This sequence comes from Antrostomus carolinensis, assembly GCF_000700745.2. Taxonomy (NCBI): domain Eukaryota; kingdom Metazoa; phylum Chordata; class Aves; order Caprimulgiformes; family Caprimulgidae; genus Antrostomus; species Antrostomus carolinensis. The sequence goes on from NW_010287596.1 coordinate 92,184, forward strand.
ACCTCTGGTTAAATCGGTGAAAAACTTTCCTACATTTAGTTAGTTGAATAGACCTTTGGATCATACTGACTTTACTGACAGGTCTCCACTGATTTATAATGAGAGCTTAGATACCTACTGACATGTAGATACCTCCATTTACATAGGTGTGGGCCAAGAGCTGAATCTTACCATGAATACACTTGAAAAAAAAGCATTCTGCTGCATGCTCACTAATCATCTACTTATGGTTTAGTCCTGACTATATTTCAAACTGAGCACACTGTGTAGGTGGACATATGTTCCCAACTGAAGCTCAAAATATAACTACAAGTCATGACATCACAAGTAGGAAACAGCTAACAGATGTCATGAATGTAACCAAACAATCTATGATACTAACATTAGACTTCCCAGAAAACTTTAATGATTCATATATTTTAGTCAAAACTGGCCTTGGGTTCTTTAGTCTGACCTTATACATAATGCAGGTTAGGGAAAAAAATTAAAATAATAATAAAAAATATCTACTCCACTCCAAATATGAGGTCAATAAGTTGTTTACTTAAATAATTTTTTCAAGAAAAAGATATCATCTTGAGATGAAAGCATCAGAAAACTGATGCTTCAGCTCTTCTCTTGAAAATTTATTATTGTAACTAATAACCGTAATGAAAAAAAAGGGAAAAAAAAAAACAACAACTCAAGCAAGAAAACCTTGAAAAAATCACAGAATACAGAATAATTTAGGTTGGAAATAACCTCTGAAAGTCATCTAGTTCAACCACCTGCTCAAAGCAGGTCCAGTTATACCAAGCTAAAAGTGTTTTTTTGTTTTATTTTGTTTTGTTTTTAATTTAAATTAAATGGCTGCAACATTGCTGTTCTTTTGGCAAGGGGAGGATCTTAGAACTGAAGAGGTTTTTAGCACTCAGTATTTTCCTTCCATGAAAACCACTCTATATTTTAATGAGTCTTTGTGACAGAAAGATACTTAAAAGTGACAGATACTTAAAAGTGTGACAGAAAGATACAGAAAGACAATTGGATAATTAGTAGAGCTACAAAGCCTGAAAATATAAGTGGAAATAATATATATTGGCCAATGTCATGAGCTGAAATGTTATTTTATTTTGGAACAAATAATGTATTGTGTCATAAATACCTTAAGTTAATCACAAATGCTTATAAGTTTTTAATCTTTGAGAAGTGAAAAAAGGGAAAAATGTTATTTGAAATCAAGTCATAATAAAATAGACTATTAATAGGGAATTTTATATGTATATACAATATCATTGACATTTAATGTTGTTAATATGTGGTGGTGTGGTGGATTATGTACGTGTGTACCTCAGAGGTTTGGTCTCAAATTTTGGTTTGACATTTACATATGTAACTTTTAAAGCATTCTTCTTTGGTAAAATTGTCAAATTTATGACACAAGTACAGCATCTAGAGTCCCACAGGAGATCAGTCTCCACCTAGGAAGGTAGAAATTCTGGTTTAAGACCTTAGATTTGAATAGAAGGTAATTCTGCAGATGCTGGACCAAGGAACGAAGATTTTGGAGTCTCGGATCAGTTTGCTAAGCATGGATTTTTAATGACATTTCAGACTTCCTAAGCTATTCAAGACATACACACAGGGCTGGAGACAATAGACAGGATATGTAGGAGAACCATGTTCTTCCGAATAAGTGGAGACTAACAGGGGCATCCTGTGACTTCTCAAATATCACAAGACACCTATGTTTAGGAAACCAAGCTGAGTCCTTTGTGATTTGCTCATGGTGAGACAGGAAATTGGTGTCAAAATAAAGCTTGGACTCTGATTTCCTGAGCCTGCACCTGTTCATCTTAGCCATAAAAGTATCTTATTTTTTAAAGACTAAATAAATTTTGAAGGATATGGTTACATTGAGACAAAAGGAGACAATGTTAAGTCCTTCACTTGCAAAATGAAAAATAGAGAAGGAATCAAAAAGGATTTGTCAGACCCTAAGATGCATAGTCAAAGCTGTCTTTAAGGATCAATATTTTAAAATACAGGTAGGTCACCATGATGCATCTGGCATAGACATATTTATGAAAACTCAGATAATTGCCTGCAGAGCCAAATGAAGGGCAATTGGAGGCACAAGTTTCCTATGAGGATCGTAGGAGTGTGCAGGGTAAGGATGAGGAACATGATGGTCTGGTCTTCAGACCACTCCTGATCACCCAGGCAGATACAAATGAACTGACTCTACATCTCTCCTGACTACAGCTACAGCTTAGACAACTACAACACGTGTAGATGTCTAGATTTAAATATTTAGAGGTATCTTCAATCTCTGATTTATTTCTCTTGCAGTCAGATTTCCTTTCCCTTTATTGTCGTGTTCTACTCATACTGTAAAGTTTGAAATCCAGGGAAGCTGAGGAAAAATTGTTGATAACTGGTGTGTGCTTTAGATAAAATCCTTTTTCTTCTCTTAACGTGTAGTGCTGTTACTGTGGAAATCCAGGGACAGAGTTCTCTTGACTTCATAGGCAATAGGAGTTGGGCTGTCTGGCTCCAATACAATGAGGCTTGTAAATCAATCCAATTTTTATTTTTATATTTAATAAGAAATGGCAAAGTCTCTTGAATATTCACAGACAGAAATTCTTCCCCAGTAGAATTTATCACACTTCTATTTCAATGCTACAGTTTAATACATCAGGAAGTTGATTATATGTTAGAGAATTTTTAAATAAGAGGAGAAAGAAGAAAACTCATGAAAGTCCATCACTGAAATACACATTAAATAGAGTTAATTTTGTGCTTCCATAATGTACAGGTTCATATTTGGTGGTCAGATTCCTACCAAATAGTGATAGAACCTTATTATTATTATTATTGGTATTGGTATTTAATGTTCAAAATCACCCCAAGGATTCACTCCTTTAAACTAGGATTTGTTTTTGGGAAAAAAGTTAAGTTCAAAGAGTTTTGACTATTTTTTTGTCCCCTTGGAAAAAGTTTGATTACTTTTGAAACACTTCAGTTTCCATTGACTGAAATCTAGAGTTTTGAATTTACATCAACTACCAAAATATATTATCAAAATTAGAGGTATTGGTTGTCAAAACAATCACAACTGAAACAAATTTTATCCAGATTATTGAAAAAAAAAACCCAACCTTTTGCTTCTATACATCTCTCATGTTGGTTATTCAAAATCATAACGAATTTGGTTAATTTTGATCCATGTTTGTTAGAACAAGAGGTTCAGTACTGAAGACCCACTGCTGTTAATAAAGATGAGCATTTTGGGGTGATGTGATTATGACTGACAAGGAAACATTTATTACTCCTGGTTTAAGCTCTGCATTTGGATGTACAAAAAAATACATGAGCTAGCACAGGTGGTGGATGGTAACTCATGAAACTGTGGCACCCCATCCCTCCACACCTAAGGAAGTGGCAGCAGTGGGTTTTAGTGGTAACATTACACCTGATATCCACAAAGTGACCTTTTAAAGAGTAAATCAAGCAATGATCACCAGGAAAGGAGAAGGAAGGATTTCACTTTAGTATTAAATGGATGATATTAGAAAACAAAGCTATGGGCTGCGTGAAGAAATGAGTTTACAGGTTGTGGATTTTGATCAGGTTTTGGATTTTGATGTGGTGGAGTTACACAACAGGCTTTAAATAACAATAATGTAGGTGTTAGATCCCGGCTCTTGTTGCTTAAGTAGGAAGAAGAATACACTACTTAAAACTATAGAACTTCACTAGGTTTATTTGTTTGTTTTGTTTGGGTTTTGTTTGTTTGCTTGAGGTTTTTTTGTTGATGTGTAGGGCAGAGATAGGTAGTTTATCATAAGTAATTTAGATTAGGCTGCCCTGGCTTTGGATGGAAGGGAGTATAGACTTAGGGACATGAGACAGACTGTGCCACTTACCTTTGGGCTAGAAACCTGTCTCTTGACTGTTTTATTTATCACTAGTATAATCTTTGAATCTCAGCTTCAGGTGGACTAGGGGCAGGCATTGTAGAGAGAAAGCTCGTAGCTAAAGACAACTCTGGTTTGATCTTGCTGAAAGGCCATAACTTTTTGTACAGAAATACGCAGTATTTCTGTACAAAACCTGGGTTTAGAGTACCAGCCACAGAAGATGGTTCTTTTTCACCTTTGTAGGGTTTTCATTTCTGCTGAGCAATTCAATCTTTTCTGCTGAGCTTCTGGGGTAACCAGTTGAAAAGCTTGAAACCTACTCAGCAGCAGCTGTAAACTTTTTCCAAGGAAATCCAAGTCCAGTCTCCCTGTTGATTCCAGTCTCTCACAGCTGGAGTACTTTATTTTTCATTTATCCCTAGTGGAGAAGCAAATTAGATGCTTTTTTCTTTCCGTCTTTCTCTATGAACTTCCCTCCTCCAGCTAGATTATGCCTGAGGGAGAGCAGATGAGGACAGAAAGTACCACTCCATGAGGAGTCCTGGGAGATGTTGCAATTCAGAAACATCTTCCTGAGATTCAATTCCCTCCTTCTTTCCATTTATTTTGAGGAGTTTGGGGATTTCTTAGCAATTTGCCACTTGTCTATGCTAGCTGTAGATCTCAACACACTGTTTTTCTGCATTGACTCATGAACTGCTGGGTAACTCCAAGGTTATGGTCTGTTCATATTGCGTACATGGAAATGACAGGTATTTCTGCTGCCTGAAAACTTGTAGTTCAGGAAGCAAGGAAAAGATCCTAGAGAAAAAAAAAAAAAGATATTTTTCAGTGTTAGGTAAACATTCACCTCTGGCTTGTGAAAGGTGTCTTAATCTTGAATAGGACTGTTCACACCACGAGCCTCTGCTTTCCCATATTTCTTCCTGCAGAGACATAGCTTTCATAGTCATAGCCACAGTCTAGCTTGGTGATATCACTTGAGATATGAATATGATGGATTATTTGTTTTCCTCCTATTGTTATGATTGTCCTTGCAATAACCTGCTTGGGCACAGAAATCTAGATTAAGTGCAAATTGATATGGTGGAAATTCCTGAAATACCAATTTCAAACCTGGCTCATGAGCAACAGCTAGACCATGAAGCCATGAAAGAGTTCATCAACAGTGCAACATCAAGCTATAATATATATATATATATATTTATATATATTTATTTCCAGAAGAAATTTAGAATATTAATTACATTACAATGCTTCAGAAAAACTGGATGACAAAGAAGTAAAGCACACTAATCACTCCCCAGTGAACATAATTTGAAATCTCTTATTCCATCCCCAAGCCCACAAACCCTTGCAGATATCTTCCCCATGAAAATCTGTTGCATCTGCTTTGTTTCTGTGCTGACCCAGGCAGAAATTAATTGACAAAACCAGACTAGAAATAGGCATAAATTGGTATGACATTTTCATCTCAGAGGACCTGCAAAGATTGGTGTTGCCTGAGAATTCAGTTCAGAACATTCATTTAACCTTCTGCCTTTTAAACTGGAATTAGCGAGTGTGAAAATGAATCAGAAAGTCACACACCCCAAAATTGCATTTGGCTTTGTCTGAAGTACTTATTGTGAGTTATGAGTTAGTTTACTCCCTCCCTCCCCATGTTTGCAGAAGAAACTCAATACCCGTCATGGCAAGATATTTTGGGCTTGTTTTGTTTTTCCATGTCAAATCCCCTTCAGCCGAGCAAATATAATAATAATACCAGTGTCACGCATCATGAATTCACACTTCACAGACCAGTAGGTGAGGATTAAGCGCTGCAGTTTTGAAGCAAAGGAGAAGGGATACCAGCTGTAGCTCAAGATCCTTTCAAGACACTCTCTTTTCTCAGCTATAGCTGAACATTTTCATATTGCTTTAACAGAATTTATGTCATTTTCTGGCTAGGCAATACCACTTAAAAAAACCCTAAACCAAAATCAAATCAATATTTAAAAAACCCCAAAACAAACAAAAAACCCCTAACAGCTTAAAAATAGGTAAAATTAGTTTCTTGCCTCAATTGACCATTCAGTGTAAACTTAATAAACCAAGTGATTAAATAATTCTTAAAATATTTCCCTAAAATAGATTTGCATGAACACATTGAAAGCTAAGGACCATGTTGATCATAGTAATTTATAACATTTCATGCTTGGGTAGTGTGAGGATGCCAAAATATTTTCTGAACATTAATTAATTGAGTTTCATGTTACATTGTGTGAGCGTGGGGATTATCCTTGCTGTATAGTTGGAGGGAGATGGCTGAATATTTTGCTCAAGGCCACCTCACTCAGTGGTCAATGCCAAGACAAGGAGCTGAATCAAGATAAGCTAAGTGCAGGAATCTGGAGACCTTTTTCTGAAGACAAGAAAGCTCTTGGGTATTTGTCAGTGTGTGAACCTAGTTTCATAGGTCTCTTGGGTCAAGAATAATTCCTTTGACATGTGTAGTTGCTACATGGTGATACCTTTATGTAGGATCCAGATATAGTTACAGAGCAATACTTTGAACGCAACTTCATACCAATCAACAGCCAAGGAAAAGAAGACCTGTTGGCATGAAACAAACTAAAATAAGTCACTTGAAGAGTGGCAGTGCAATCTGCCCAATACTAAACTCCTATCTGTAAGTTTCCAGCTTGTTTTCTAGAAAAGTAATAAAAGGTACCTCCTATGTATTCAGCAACCAAGTTCTTTATTAGCAAGTCATCAGGCAGAGGAATGGTGTTTGCAGATACTTTTAATTTTGCAGAAATTTTACAAAAAAAACCCCAAAATCAAACAACTTTGTGGCTGAGAAGTGGCAATGATATTCACATATATAAAAGACTTTTCTTTTATATATGTGAATATATAATAATAATTCACAAAGAATTTCTGAATATTAAAAAAATTGTGTATATGATTAAGGGAACATGTGTGTTTGATAAGGGTATGTTCAGTTGATCTTTTTTTTTAATTTATTTTTATTTTCCTGTATGTTCTTTTGCAATCAGAGCTGATGTGTTTCATTGTTGTATCTGCACACAATTGCCTGAGATGGTGGGGACTGACTTCATCATGTACCTTCTACCCCAACCCTCTCTAAGGATGATGCATATCCCTGTCAGTTCCTAAACCCATACACAGACACTATAGCAACCATCCTTCCTGGTCTTTTTTCTGATACAATTACACTCCCCATCTTTTCCTTCCCTCTGACATCACTCCTTACCATGTCACCATTTACTTATCCCACACACATACCTTTTGACAGTGGGAGGACAGATGTGGGGGTTTTTTTGGTTTTTGTTGGGTTTTATTTCTCTCTTTTTCTCCACCAAGGCCAGCTCAAGGAACATGCTTACTAATAGCTGGAATTTTCCTCCTTATTCCCTTTCTGGACTCTTAATTTTGGCCATGATGCCAGGCAGCAAAGGTTTCTGTGGGCAATATGTATAACTTTGTACACGTGCAATCTGTTTTTCAGGAAGTCCCTTCCCCTCCTGCCAGCACTGAGTCATCGGCACTAAGCAATCATGTAGCCATGCCAGGAAGAAATACTCGAGCCATGGAGGGGGAGAGGCTTTTAGTTCAGTGACTGACTCTGGGAAAATCATCAGGGGAACAAAATGTAACAGGAGGACCCATCAATACCCTCAGACAGTGTGAACATTGCCAGGCAGGAAGGTTTAGTTGGTCTGATGTATTTCCAAGCCTAGTTATCACTCAAAGGTTCATAACCTATTGATGAGTTTGACCTGTCGTTGGACATTAAATGTTTCCTCACCTTTCCCAAGTCCTTGTCATACAGATTTATCTGGTCATGAGATAAAAAAACCCAACCAACCAAACAAAAAAAAACCCCAAAACCCATTTCTATCTATTTGCTGTCACCAACTAGTCCTCCAAAGAGTTACTAACACATCTCTCAAGGAAGAGAAATACATTTTCAATCAATATGCAAAAAGAATCTCCATCACCTATTTTTTTTGTGCTTTCTGAGACTGTTCCTTGAATAAATTTACCCTATCATTGTGGAGATCTGGCTCTGTAGATGTCATTAGTATAACTGTGTCACAAAACAAAATAAGGCAGTGGTGAATTGTCCCTGTAAATACTTCATTTTATTCAGTCAATTTAGGATGCAGTTGTCACACTATTCGCAGACAGTGCTACCTTCTCCCTCATATCTCTCCTTTCACAGTCCTACTAGCATTATATATTTATTTATTTTGAGGGATTGTTGCATGGCCAGTGAGTCTGAGGAGGGAACTGATCCAAGGGAAAGGTAACTCTGTCAAGAAAGAAGAAAGTAATTTTCAGCTAGATGCATAACCTGCTTCCCCATGGCAGATCTCCACAAGATATAATGT
>NW_010287596.1:100769-119237 GCF_000700745.2 Antrostomus carolinensis
CACCAGATTTTAGACTCCTTTTCCTATCCTTCTAGGTGCTCATCGCAGGAAGAGAGCTGTCCCCAGACCTGCAGGGCTGCTTATCACAGAATATCAATACACTACAGTGGGCATGTAGGATGTGTTGGGATGGTTATAGACTCAGCAGAAGGAGTTTTTTATATCAGCTGGATGTGGACCTCATGAATGTTTGAAAGACACCCTAGAAGCAACTTAAAAGCTGCCACACCAAACATAAAACCTCTGGTAGAAAAAATAGTTCAAGCCCCATGGAAGTGCCTGAGTTAGTCAGTGGCAAAGATTTGGCATCAAGTAGGGCATAATCAAGCCAACAGACATAAACAGCTTTGAATCATGTCCTGTGCATGTCATAGATACCACTTTGGGATTATTACTTACTGTTGAATTGCCAGTGCTTGCTCCAAAAGAGCGTGAAATCCTTCTGATGGCAAGACTTCCACTGCTTCCCTTGGAAGAAAATGTGAGGAGAAAGTGAGGCTAAAAGAAAGTAGGTTTCCCCTTGATAATATACCTGACACTTTCTTTTACCTGCTTAATTTCCATCCATGGGACCTCTCTGGATGCATTCCTCCTGCCACCAGGGCTCCTCATTTGTCCTTACAACATTCTTCTGGGTGATACTGTTGAGAGTTGGGATTTTTCAGCCTGGAGAATAGAAGGCTCTGGGAAGATTTTATTGTGGCCTTTCAATATATAAAAAAGGTTTATAAGAAAGATGTGAAGAGACTTTTTCACAGAATCATGGAATAGTTTGGATTGGAAAGGACTTTTAAAGTTCATCAAGTCTAAACCCCCTGCAGCAGCAGGGACATCTTCAACTAGATCAGGTTGCTCAAAGCCCCATCCAGCCCTTTTTACTAAGGCCTGTACTGACAGGATAAAGGGCAAAAGCTTTAAACTGAGAGAGGGTTGGTTTAGGTTGAATATAAGGAAGACATTTTTTATAATGAGGGTAGTGAGACACTGGAACAGGTTGCCCAGAGAATTTGTGGATGCCCCATCACTGGAAGCGTTCAAGGTCAGATGTCAGTCAAAAGGACAGGGCTTTGAGAGACTTAAACTAGTGAAAGTTGTTCCTGCCCATGGCAGGAGTGTTGGGCTGGATGATCCTCAAAGGCTCCTTCTAACACAAACAGTTTTCTGATTCTATGAAACAGGTCTTCATACTAAGTCAGCCAGGGACATGACAATTGCCTGAGTAACAGGAGATAAGACAGTGAAAAGGGCTTTTTTGAGGGGGGAGGAAGAGGTTAGTTTCATTTCTGTGTCAGAGGATGACATAGTTTGATACAGAGTTTAATGCACATTTCATGAGTAGAGTGGATGGTCAGAAAGGAGAGATCCAGTTGCTTTCTGTGTCAGGCAGAGTCTTATGGGAGGAAGAATAAATTATTTCTTTCCTGAAAATACCTGAGCTGGCTCAGTTGGGAAAAAATTCTGGAGAACAGGGAGCAAACAGAAAGGGAGAGAGGCATCTGGCTAGGAGCCCAGGGCATGAGGATATGCTGGGACATTTCCTGAGGGGAGCTGGAGGCTTGCCTCTGGCGGAGAGTGGAGCCACAATGAAGCCTCAGATGTGACAGGAAAAAAAGGGACTTTCTTTGGGATTCAGAGGGGATGGAGTTCGTGCAGGAAGTGACAGGATGTGGTGGGAAAGCAAGACACAGGCTAAAGGACCTCCCACAAATCTCTGAAAGTCACAGTGGGGAGGACTCATTTGCAGCTCTTTTCATTTAATGTTTCACGCCGATCTGAATTTCACTGTTTAATGAGTTACAATGATGCCATGTATTAGAAACTTAGCTGTTGAGATTGGATCTCTTGTCTTTTGACATACTTTATTCAAAAAAGACATGGTTTGATCTGTCTCCAGGCTCTGACTAACTTGGGGGTCCATCACAGCGCTTGTAACCCAAGGCACTTGCCAGGAAGTGAGAAATCTCCCCTCTGCCTCCCCCCACTTCCCCTTTTCTTGGTTTTGCAAAAGGACTTAAAGGTAATTTTCCTACAGTCTGTGGGAAGGGCATGATACAAAATCTTCCAGCCTGAAAGGACATCAACCTAAAGCTGCACTATTGGAGAAAAGACAGGAAGAGAAGAAGAAATTGGACAAAGTCTAACAGTCGTGCTCACTGTTGCTGCTTTCTTTTCTTTTCTTTTTTTTTCCTTTTTTTTTTTGGTTGAGAAATGAGACTGCTACAGTCAGCCTATAATTTCATCTCTTGGATCCCAGTCCAAGGTGTTTAATTTGCACCTTGCACACAAAAGGTATCTGGACAGCTCAGTCTGACCAGCAGCTAAACACCTGGAGAGGTGCATGTGTTCTTCTGAAAAGGATAAGGATAGTAGAAGAGAGCCATCCACTTCTCTGAGTTCCTCAATGCTTTCAAAGGTCAAACTGAACAGGTCCTGAGAATCCAGTCTAGAGATGAATATAATTCTTGCATACTAATTAGATGGCTACCTCAACTATCAGCATTAGTGGCAGTGCCTCTTTTTGCGGATCTAGCCCTAAAAACCCACCAGGAGCCACCAGGACCTTTGTCTACTGATTCATCTTCTTTCAACTTCCATTTGTTTCTCATTATATTTTTGGACCATCAAAAGAGCCCTCAGACTCTTGAAGAAGGTCAAAGACCCAGCTGTTTTTGTAGCAGGAGCTAACATTCTGCATACTAGACTACACGTGTCCGAGAGTCCTCTGCAACCACACCTGACCTGAAGAAAACTAATTGTTTAACACCCTCCCTGTTTACACCAAAAACATCAGTCCTGGTAGATGTTCACAACTTGCTTTCCCAGCAGCCTTTTCTCCTCTCTGAACTTCTCAGACCCCCTCAGTTCCACAAGTGACAACCCAAAAGAGCAGTGATGTTTGGCTAAAGTGGTGGGAATGAATCCTCTGTGTGGTCTCTGTAGAGTCCCTTCCCCATGTAGAATTGTTCAGTTGTACTCTAGGCCTAAGTTGGCCACACAAATAGGGGCAGGTCTCTCTTCTCCTCAGCCACTAAACGAATCCATAAAATGGCCTGTTGACTCGGGTTTTCTGAGTGCTCTGAATCAGGAAAAGGACCACCAACAATTTGCAGCAAATGATGTGGAGTGTACGTTTGAGAAAAAGACTATTTTGTAGCAGCACGTAAGCTCTTAATGTCCTTGGGAAAAGCCAACATAAAGCATTTTTATTGCAATAATAAAACTTGAAACTTACATGTGGTGGAAGAAGGAAATAGAAAAAGGAGTCTGTGGCAAGTGCTCCAATAATACTACTCCACAGGCTACGGAGGAGAGAAATATCAGAGGTGAGAGACATACGTCCCAAAAGTGGCTGCTTGGGAATAACCTTCTAGTAGTTCTTGGGAATCAAGGATATTCATCGAAATCCACATCATTCTTTACATGGAAAATGCTGTCTTCTCAAAAATCTTTTTCTTCATCCTTAACCAGGGAATAAAAATGAAATATTTTGGGGAAAAAAATTCTTATGAGGCAAGAAGTTCATCACCATGTTTTGGAAAAATATTTTTTTATCTTGAAACATCACGTTTATTCTATCTTTTTAATCTTTTTAGATTAATTTAGATTGGTTCACGTTGCCTGGAATGTGTTGCACAAATGCTTTGCTAGTACAAATGGATGTCGTAACATAGCCATCTAGTTTTTAGAACAGTCAATTTTATTTTACATTCAGGGTAATTAAGGACAGCTGCTCCTTAGTACTAATGCAAACATTCTTTCTCCCAAACCCCCCTAGATAAATTTCCTCTGTTCATCTTATCCTGAAATATTTGACAATTATTTTTTTTATTTATTTATTTATTTGTTTATTTATTTATTTTGCTAGTTAAGTTCCCTAAAAAACCTAAAAAGAGAACTGAATATTTTTCTTCAATTTCAGGCTATAAGGATAAGAGCATTGTAGAAGGAAGAGTGGTTGCTTGCTGTAGAGTGTTGAGACGTTTATTCATGCCATGAAATCACCATAACAAAAGAAAATGATACAAAGATGCGGGAGGGGGGAAATATGAATCTTATGCAGGAGATTAAGTGTTTTATGGGAGTTCTCTTGGCTAAGATGTAACATGTATTAGTTCATCCAGTGTTAGGTGCTAAAGTAGCTACACTCCCTCCTGGACTTGAACAGTGAGAAGTGTTTTGGGACTCTATGCAAAGTCTTGAACAAGTGCCATAAAATATATAGCGCGGTATCGGGCATGTGATGGTGTGTGTAGAATCATAGAATGGTTAGGGTTGGAAGGGACCTTAAAGATCATCTACCATCAGGGAATATGCCTGGGTAGAATCCATGGACCTAAATGTTATAGTGTGTAATGGGAACAGAGAGAGGTGACTGAGTGTACCAGATCCACCCAAATTACCTACATCCCTTTTCCAGATATTTTGAGGTTCAAACACCAGACCCACACAATTGCCAGCTCATGTGAAGACAGATCTTCAAGTACCACCTTCTCCTATTCCTTTTTATGACCCATCATTCCACTTTTTAGACACATTTATCACAGACAAACTGGACTGCAATGCTTTTCCTTGGTGTTGATGTCCTTGGGCATGGTGGTGATGAGTTGATAGTCGGACTGGATGATCTTAGAGGTCTTTTTCAACCTTAATGATTCCATGATTCTATAAGGATTCTGTAATGGGGGTGGGGGGCGACCTGTAGACCTTTATTTCCATGATAGGTTGACAGAAACTCTGTCATAGCCTTGACAAGCTACCAGGGTTGCAAGAAAAGGTGCAAGCCTGGAGGGGTTTTGTTTGTTTGTTTGTTTGTTTGGGGTTTTTTTTGTGGTTCAACTTCTTTTTTTTTCCAGGATTGAACTTCATCAGCTGGCAAGAGCTCACATAGACATATGCATTCATGTGATTCTTCCCATCTTGAGGAGGACTTTGGGATGGCAGAACTCATGAGATATTTCAGCTGAGGATAATGTAGCTTGCTCTTAAGGTCCCCTTGTTAAAAATAAGCTGCCTTCCATGTGGTTCTCCTGTACAGGGAAACCAAATCCTTTCATTGGTCAGCTGGAAATCTGCTCAGCCACCTGAGATTCATTGTGGATGAGAGTGTTTACAATGCTTGGTGTAAGTATCTCCACTCAAATGTCAGCCAGGGGCCCTATTAAATCGACAGGAACTTTTCCCATTGACTCCAGTGTCCTCTGAATGTGCCTGAAGGTGGTGGATGTTTCAATACTTCATTGTGTGGAAGCCTGATTTTGTAGTTAAGGCTCTGGTGTGGATACAGGAGAACTGCGCTGGGTCTCTAACCTGTACGATTAAGGCAGAGACAGGGTGAGGCAAACATCTGATTTTCATCATTTTGACAGTTCATTGGCAATTCCAAAAACATACTAGATTTAAAAAAAAGAGAGATTTTTTTAGTTATTTTGATGACTCAGAAAGTAAAAATATATGTTTTGCTTAATTCAGAGTAATTCATCATTTTTACATTGTAGAATTTTATTCTGCTTTCTCAAGCAAGCAAAGCTTCCATGGATACACTGTGTCTGTGTGTCTTCTCATCTTAAAATTCAATCTCAGACAATTTAAGAGAAGGTAAAGAAAGTGCTGAGAACTATAGCAGATTGGCATCTTACCATTCAAAACTCTTTTATTAATGAAAAAAGCAAAAACAACCCCACATTTTGGGACACTGCAGCAGGTTATATGATTCTTTTCAGTTCATTGAGTTTGGAAAGATCCAGGTGTTCAGTGCCAGGGTTTCTCCTAAATGATACATTTCCATTTCTTGAAATGTAAAATGCCTTCTCCTTCTGGCATTTCCAGTATTTTCAAAACGTTTATACATCATTTCATAAAACCCAGGATGGTTTTCCTAGCAGTAGAAATAAAGAAAACAGTTTTCCTGTGACTTTATGTCTGTTTGACATGTGACTTTGGTGTCTCAGAAGATGTAAGCTTCAGCTGAAGCTTTTCCTGTGGTTGGGACATTTCTAGTGATGCTCTCCCATGTGTATTCTTTTGTGCTTAACGTTTAAAGCCATTTCTTGCTGAGTATTCAGGCTATATCTAATACAATGGCCTCCTAACCTCTCTTCAGCCCTGTGGGTGTTATCCTAGAAGAGCAGTCACAGCTCATGAGGTCCTTTTTTTTTTTCTTTCTCCCTGTATTTTATTTTTTTTTATAACCTATCTATAAAGCAGGGTCCTTGCAAATCTAAAATTAGAAAGGAAAACATACGTGCTCTGGCAGAATTGAACAAAAATAGTTATGATGGGAGGACCCCAGTGGATCAAGCCGTAAAACATTTCGGAGTTCAAGAGTTTAGTCCTACAAATGTACACACATTTTACTAAGCAATAAAAGTGAAAAAAAAAAGACCCCTAACAAACAGGCAAAACTTCCACTTCAGCATCTGTTTTGGTAAATGATCTCTTGAAACATCTTCTCATTGCTTATATCTGAACCTTTCTTTGTTCAAGGCAGAGAACAACCTGCCCATAACTCTTAGGTGGACCCAAGAATCTTCCTTGGACCCTCCAGGTCTCATTCTTCATCTCCATTCCCTGGTGCAATTCAACGAATGACACTCTGGAGGACCCAGCGTTTTAATTGCACCAGATCCAGTCTACACCAACACAGAGGTAGCACTTTGTGGTTCCCACACAAAAGACTGTACATGAAATTGTCTCTAAAATATCGTGTTTTCTCAAATGTCATCTTTGTGGAAAGGCTGAACTTACCAAACCAACACAGTACAGCTGGAGTAATTATCTCATTTTAACTCAGTAAAATAGTGTTTATGGAGTTCATACAGACTCAAAGACATTCTCTGCTTTAAAAAAAAAGAAACTTCAGGAGAATTTCCATTAAAATGCATGTTTAGAATATAAGATTTGCATTTTATGTAAGCTTAAATCGCACTGTATTACTTATTGCCAAAGTTTAAATGAAGAAAAAATTAAATTCCAATGAAATATGTTTTTCTTCAACTCAGAACCTCTCTATAAAGTGTGATTTTATTAAATATTTTAATGAGAGCACAAAAGAAACTATTCGGCAGGGACATGAATGAAATTACTTCCCCTTTGGCCAGAGGAAGGAGGTAGAGTGAACTGAAGGTAGGTCTACTTCAGAGACAAGCAGGTTCCCACTGCAAGGTATTTAACCTGAGTGCTGAGCCCAGGTTGGGATTGATTGCAAGCTGGTGTCATTGGTGAGGTTCTGCAGGCTTTATCCAAACAACCTGAAGGACACAATCCTAAATCTCACTGGAAAATAGTAACATCAGGACTAGAGGAGTTTAAGCTGTTCAGTCCAGATGTTGAATTGAAAAAAAAAACCCAACCCAAAAAACCCCAACCAACCAACCAATGAAACAAAAAAATGAAATCCTGAAATTTATTTTTTTTTTGTCCCAGAAATGAAAAATCAAATAATTTTTATACCAGCACTGAGACATTTTCTTTGACTTTTTTTGAAGAACTACTTCACATTTCATGGGAGCACTGCTACAGAAGCAAATAGGTAACTGTACCTTTTGCAGAAACAACACAGAAGGTTAGAGCTTCCCTTTACTAAGCAGTTACAATGCTCACTCCAGCCATAGGAGAACCAGGATTAGTCATCATTTCTGCCAAAGTAGTTCAGAATCTTCCTACCCCAAGGGATAACAGAGTACCAACAGTCTTGTGACAGAAGAATGCCAAAACAACATTTTCCAACCCTTCAACCCTTTCCAACTGTGAGTTTGTTTCTGGATTGTGACTCCACTTTCAGGCTCACAGCCCAATTAGGGTCATGACCAGCTCTGGAAATCAAGCTTATTCTGGGAGACTACACACTTAACCTTCTTGGAACCATTTGGGTTTGCAGAGTATGCTTAGATATCCTTTGAAGCAGGAAGAGAAGGACTGATTCATCCCCAGGTTAGGTTTTCCTAAGGATTACCCAAATCAGGTCAAAGCAAGGGTTAGACTGAACTGGTTCTACCTCTTGAAGGATTGTCCTAACTACACTGTGCTAGAGGGTTGGGGTGGTTTTTTTTTTTTTTCAGATTTGTAGCACAAGCTCTTTTTTACTGAGTCTCTACCCCTTAAATATGAAGAAATAAAAGAGGAAGGGAGAGGTAAAGAATGGAAATGACTTTACCAGACACTACTTTACCCTGCAAAGAGGCGACTAGTAGGTTTTTGTTTCAGCACATCTTCAAATAATTTATAGAAAATGCCAGAGGAACACAGTCATTGGACTATGGGGATGTAGGACTATGGGATCAAGGATCCAGCTGGATGTCGTTGTCTTTCTTTACATCAAGGTTATGCTGACAAATGCTGTTCCTACAAACTGAATAATCGGTTCAACATATCAATCACACCTTCATCAGGTTAAAGAACTCAAGGGTATCTGCACCACAGGCTGCAGAACTTAGTTGAAATGTTTATCCATAAGGAGTAGCTAAATTGGTGAACTGTCTTCCTTGATTCTCTGCAAGTCATTCACCTGGGTTGTATGAAGGAAATTAACCTTTCAGGCATTTTTCTCAATAGTTTAGAGTTCTCATAAATTGTTTCACACAGTCCTTATGCTGGAAAGATTTTCTTACCAGATTTTTTTTCTCTGTGTTAAAAAACAATTTTCTTCCTCTTTTCTCAGCATATTTTAGGCAGGCTTGTAATACTTCTGGCAAGTTTCCAAGCATTTAATTTGGAACATGATACCTTTCATTTAAAAAAAAATATAATAAAATTAAAAAAAGAAGGAAAATAAAAATCTAGCTGAAAGATCAGAAGAGTTTACGCTGAAGCTGCAGTGAGCTGCTCAAGGGAGAGTTGAACTCCGGTGAACAAGCCCCTGAGGGCTAGCTGGGAAAAGCAGTTTAAATCATTCTTGTTTGCCTTTTAGTTTTGGGATAAAATTGCAAAACTGAAGTGGAGAAACCATTGAACAGCTGTTTGCTGGAGGACATCAGCAATTTGAGCCAATGTAAGACCTGTGGATAATGATGCTGTCTCTGCTCCCCATGGGCCACCGTATGAGAAGGAAGCATGAAGGCTAAGAGACATCAACCAAAAAAGAGTAAAGAGACATCAAACAACATAGGGTGCTTTCCTTTGGGCATCTGTTGGCCCTCAACAGTAACCCCCATTCTTTGAAGAGATGTCATTGTAGCATAATCACCAGCTAAGCAAATGGATTCTGCTTTATGAGGCAAAAAGGAAACATAAATAAGTTTATGTAATTTGATCTATTTTCTATGGTAGTGTAAAGCTGGGTTTTTGGGGGTTTTTTGTGCTTTTTTGTTTGTTTGTTGTTTTTTTTCAAACACTTTCTCTCTATTTCTTTTCTCCCCAGAAGGAAAAGTTTTATGTCTTTCATTTCTCTCTACAGATTCCCCTCTTTCTCCCCAACCTTCTAACTTTTCTTTCACTGGAAATCCTAGTTGCAGAAATTCTTACTCCTCTTGAGTTCCTGACACTAATTGTGCATGTGCAGAGTTTGTACATAGAAATACAGCGTCTCTCTCTTAACAAGTAAGGAGCCAGGGTGAATAATTGGACAATGACCTGGAGGTTCTTGCTCTTTCTTTCATAGTTGATGAGGGGAAAGCATTGGCATCAGACCAACCTACAGCAATCCCCATGGGCTTTCTTGGAAGACCTGGGTGAACTTTTAGTTGTGATACTGTCTCTTGTATGTGCTACCAACTCTCCAATCTGATAAATTTTTATTTATTTACTTATTTATTTATATTTTTGGCCAGCTAAACAACTTGTTGGGGAGAAGGTTGATCCCAAAACTGGGTCCTGAATGAAGCAGAAAGCAGAGGAGAGCTGATGAACTGGAAGATCTTCACAGAATCACAGAATGTTAGGGATTGGAAGAGACCTCGAAAGATCATCCAGTCCAATCCCCCTGCCAGAGCAGGAACCTAAATGAGATCACACAGGAAGGTGTCCAGGCAGGTTTTGAATGTCTCCAGAGAAGGAGACTCCACAACCTCCCTGGGCAGCCTGTCCCAGTGCTCCGTCACCCTCACAGTAAAGAAGTTTCTTCTCAAGTTTAAGCGGAACCTACTGTGTTCCAGCTCACACCCATTGCCCCTTGTCCTATCATTGGGCATCACTGAGAAGAGCCTGGGTCCATCCTCATGACATTTGCCCTTTACATATTTATAAACATTAATGAGGTCTCCCCTCAGTCTCCTCTTCTCCAAGCTAAAGTGACCCAGCTCCCTCAGCCTTTCCTCATCATGGAGATATTCTGCTTCCTTATTCATCTTTGTGGCTCTGTGCGGGACTCTCTCAAGCAGTTAATCTTGCATGAATATTAGGCTTCAATGAGAAGTTCTTGGTAACTACAGACATAGTAACACAAATTAGACAATACCAAGAACGTTTTTCATTTGCACACCTCCCTCTATTCAGGGAGCTCAAAAGCATTTTGCAGTAAGTGTTAATTGCACTTTAAAAGAGTTTGATGATCCTGCAACCATTATCAAAATCCCTTTACTTAATGAATCATATAGAAAAAATAAATTGCACACAAAAGCTACGGTCTGGTAGGAATTCAGAGTGTCACTTTCCTGCTATTACCGACAGATTTAAGTAATATAACATCTAGATTTTTCAGTACTTGGAGTTCTGTACTAGGTGTAATGACATTAAAAAATAATAATTAAAAAAAAAAATAGGCTGGTGTTCCTCTTCCTGAAAGCAGAATGCCTTATGGTCAGTGGACATCTAATTAGTGGACTGTGAGGTCAGTTAATTGCATGTTAAACTGGATGTCTGAAATATATTTGAATTACTTCCTAAAGGTGCCACTTTATCTGTGTCAAAAAAGGGAGTGTGAGGAAATTTGTTCAATTGAAAAAGTCTGCAAAGTAGACACCTGAGGTTAGGTGAGATAAAATCCATCCCCAGTGACTTCTCTGAGCTTTCAGACAGGCCCTCACTCCACTGAACACAGTAATGTCTTGTCAATATTTTGCCAAATTAAGGAATTGAACTGAGTCACTTCTGGGATTTAATTTTTACTTTAGGCCCAGGAAAAGTGATTTATTCTCCTTAGAGAGCCTTGTTCATTAACTTCTGAGGAGATTTCATATATGCCTGGACCCTTCCTGGTAATATGGTCTTGTGAAATTCCTGGCAATCACTACCATTACAGCACATTTTACTCTCTCCCAGAGGACCAAAACATCCTGTTTAGCTGTTGAGCTGTTACTGTGACACCTCTGAAGGAACTTTAGACCAGGGTTAAATGATTTCAATACAGCCTAAGAAATATATCTTGATCCTTCTGTTCATGCTGGTCTATTGTATAGGTGGGCAAGATTTGGATCCTACAAATATTTTGTCCCCAAGTATGTTTCATCAGGTCCCAGCAGTGATCCATAATGCATCGATTTCTCTTCACTTTAGAAGAAGTCTCTGGTAACTCATTCCCTGGGTATGTGCATTATAAGTTTCTGCTCTTACAGACACAGAGTGTTAGTTTGTTGTTTTGTTTTGTTTTGTTTTGTTTTGTTTTGTTTTGTTTTGTTTTAAAGAACTCAATGTCTTTCAGTATGTGAAGACAGAGGTTGAGACCCATCTTACCATATTTTAGCTGAAGTAGTGATCACAAGCTCTCATGAGAGGTAACGAGAGAAATGATCATCTTTGGGCCTATTTAATGGGAGTTATCTACTTTAGGAGATGTAAGCCTGATTCACTTACCAACATATGGCCATTTGCCCTGTCCTTGAGCATCCTTCCTTCTCATTCTAGGAGCCTGAAGATCTCTGTCCTATCCACCACCTCCTTTTCCATGTCTTGGACACTCTAGAGGAATGCTTAACAGGCTTACAGATTCCTGTATGTGAGCAGCTGCTTTTCAACCCAGGTTTCTATTCAGATACAGATGTCTTCAATTATTTGAATTCATATGAGCCTGCCTGAATATGGAAGAATGTTCCAATAAGTTATTAATTTTTTATAGTAATGAAATGGGAAGAAACAGGTTCAGTTGTTGGCATCAGCACAGGGTTCCTGTCTAATAGCGGTTTGGAGTATCATGATGCTCATATGAAAAGTGACCAGATAACAAGTTGCTGTGCCTAACTCCTCTCTATAGTCCCTAACCTTGCAGTCTTAATTTTCCTTTATCAATGTGTTCTTGAAGGAGTCAGTCTGTGCTATCTGGTGTTGAAAAAAATACTCACAATAAGTCATATTTCTAAGATGTTGTGTCCTTCCTTCCCCTCCAAAGGAAGAATACTCTGTTCCCTCTTTCAACTTGCCTCAACATGCTCCTTCAAGTTTGTGAAGCTGTTCATCACAAGAGAAAATAATTATCAGGCAATAAATTTTCACTTATTGATAGGTGTTAGCTGTACCCTTTAATGTAATTCTGAAATCTGTATTAGAAGAAAATTGTAAATGCTTCTCTACTTATGAATGAAACTGAGGGTGGAATTTAATTTACTGATGCTCTTCTCGGTGATGCCCAATGATAGGACAAGGGGCAATGGGTGTGAGCTGGAACACAGGAGGTTCCACTTAAATTTCAGAAGGAATTTCTTTACAGTGAGGGTGATGGAGCACTGGAACAGGCTGCCCAGGGAGGTTGTGGAGTCTCCTTCTCTGGAGACATTCAACACCCACCTGGACACCTTCCTGTGTGATCTCATTTAGGTTCCTGCTCTGGCAGAGGGATTGGACTAAATGATCTTTCGAGGTCCCTTCCAATCCCTAACACCCTGTGATTCTGTGATTAACACAGCTAAAATTTGGTGTTTGGTTTTCTGTGGCTCAATGAGAGCTGAAAGATCAATGGTTAGTGGAGATCTAGTCAATAAAATATCTGTACATGCTCAGATAAATGAGACTTCAGATTTCACAAACTGTGTCTAGGACTTGATTCAACTGCTTTAAAATAAGCATTTAATGCTATTATAACTATGGTTTCATCATGATATGGATATCTTGATCCAGAAGAGAATGGGTCTCCTCTACACTCTATTTCATATTTCAGATAAAATGTCTTTAGATGCCTATGTTAAGGCAACCACATCAGGTCTTAATCTCCTACAATTCTGAGATGAAAACCTGGATACAGGCAATAAATATAGGTGGGTCTATGAGATGAAACCTACATTGACAATTGAGTGCAAAGTATCTGAGATTAGTACTTAGACTTTGCATGCTTTAGGAGTGACCCCAGGAGAGCTTTTCTCATTTGTGTATTCTATCTCCTGCCCCCCACATAGGTTTATTTCTTCAGGCTGTTGCAGACAAAGTCCACGGTTGCCTTGATTTTCTTAGGCAAGTTAAGATTTTCCAACCTCTGCAGCACAGCTTATATTTTATTCTTCTTCTTAAAAAATAAAACCTAATAATAACAAGAGTTTAAAAAACTCACTATCACTTGTGATGCATTCCCCTGTCAAAAGCACCAAATCACAGAATCTCAGATTTTATTGCCCAGATTGGAAAAGACCTTTAAGATCATCAAGTCCGATCATGAACCTCACACTGACAAGTCCCCAACTAACCCATGTCCCTCAGCACTATGTCTACATGACTCTTCAATCCCTCCAGGGACGGGGACTCCACCACTGCCCTGGGCAACCCCTTCCAATGCTTCAGAACCCTTTCAGCAAAGAAATTCTTCCTCACATCCAGTCTCAATTGCCCTTGGAGCAACTCGAGGCCATTTCCTCTTGTCCTATCTCTTCTCACTGGGAGAAGAGACTGACTCCCACCTCTCTCCACTCTCCTTTCAGGGAGTTGGAGAGAGCCAGAAGGTCTCAACTCAGCCTCCTTTTCTCCAGGCTCAACAACCCCAGTTCCCTCAGCCGGGAACTCAGCACACTTGTGCTCCAGACCATTCCCCAGTTCCATTGCCCTTCTCTGGACACACTCCAGCACCTCCATGTCCTTCTTGGAGTGAAGGGCCCAAAATCAAACTGAGCACTCAAAGTGCAGCCTCACCAGTGCCCAGTATGGGGGGAAAAGAACTTCCCTGGTCCTACTAGCCACGCTATTCCTGATACACACCAGGAAATGTTATGTAAGTCAAGTTCCAGCTAACTCAAGTCTGGTAGCCATGGCTCGTGTGGTACTGAATCTGCAGCTGAACTGATCTGAAGTTCTTTGAACTTCAGCCTCCAGCTGACCTTCCCATTGCCTGAGCGGTCTGGGCTCTTTAGTGTCAACAGATTCAGTTGTTGGGATCGAGCAATTTCACTACTCATATCAAATCATCACTCATTTATTAGGTACTAGATCTTTCATTATCTTTGTCTCCCCCTTCTCCCCCCCCAAAAAAAAAGAAAAAAAGAAAAAAAGAAGCCTTTGGAAAAAAAGACAATTAAATCTCTCAATATATGCATTTATTTCCCTATCACCTCCCAAAATATGACCATTACTTTTCCCAACATGCCAGAAACACTTATGGACCTTTTGTAAAATCTGTATAAAGCACCCATGTAAAAAACATCTGTGTCACTATACACAGATGAACAATAATTAGAATAATCATAGTTGGGTGGTATGGAGGTTTAATTTAAGCCATTATTACACACATAAGAACCAGTGGGGAAAAATACCCAGGCCAAAATAAACAGATAAATAAAAATGAAGAGTTAATGAGGCAGGAAAAACTGACACTGTGAAGGAGAGAAAAAGCTTCTTGGGAAGATTTCCACCATGGACCTGAAAGGGTCACATCTTACCATAGGATCTCACAATCAAGTCTTTCATGAATTTATCTTACCACACAGTGTAGGTCAAGGAAATTGTCATCAATCATTGTTTATGAAAGAAGGAAAGAAGTAGTTTGGTAGGATCTTAGGGGTGATATACAAAATACAAACATATAGTTCAGTTGTAGTGATGATAGTGTTTAAAGTCAAAAAAAGAAAAAAGCATAGTCTGAAACACGTTCTATTCAGGGCTGGAAAACTTTATTCCTCATTTAAAGGCAACGGGGAGAAGTAGCCATGGAGCTGATGAAGAAGTGAGGAGTCTCCCCTTTCACTTTTATTATCTTACCCCACACTGCCTAAGACACATCAAATTCACACGGACTTAATGAGCCAATCAGGCCAATGAGGTTCACTTCAGAGATATGGCATAAAATTTTCCAAAGGGGGAGGGAAAACTTATAATTATTTCAATACAACTAATGCAGATTCAGTAAGTAAAATGCTGACAATTACTTAACCACAGAATCTGGAGAAGTTAGCAAAAAAGGCACTAGCAATTATTTAATCATAATGTCTGGAGGAGCTACTTATTAAGATATCAACAATTATTTAACCACATCATCTGGAGAATCCAGTAAATATATTCTTTTGAGTATATAACTGCCATTTCTAGAGATCTGGTAAAATAAATAAATAAATAAATAAATAATAAAAAAAATAAATAAAAAGAACATTAACAGCTATATAATCACAGTGTCTGGAATATCATCTCAACTGGCAAATGGTCTTCAGGATTTGGAGAAGCAAACAAGAAATATCACCCCCATTTCTCCCTGAACTATGTATACCCTTTAATCTAGAATCAACATAAGCAGAAGACTCTGTTCCCCATGGGGTTACTGGTGGAATTTTGGTCCTGTCTGAAAAAAAGATTCTTTTTTGATTGAGGCACACATAAAAGAACCAAATAAACATGGGGTTTAGGGTTTTTTAATGTATCATAAGGTCCCAGGTAAGTCTCTGAGAATTCCTTTTTCTATTCTCATATCTGTGCAATGGGTATAAAAGTACAGGAGAAGGGTACTGTGGTTGCTTTAATGATCTAGTTGCTAACCTGGGACTTTAAAGACACAAGATCTGCTCTGTGAGGTTCTTTCTGGGTCATTGTGGACAAATCACACAAACTGTCTATGCCTTCATTCTGCTGAAGAATGATGACAGTGCTGTCCTGCCTTGCAGATAATAAGATAATGAAGAGGATGAAAATATGAAGTACACCGCAATGGAAATCTGAGAGATATCCAAGAGAATTTGATTGGAAGATGGCAGTTGACCAAGATAAAATGGCTCCCAAAATAGAATTAAAATTGCATCAGCAATACTTTGGGCTGAATAATATAAAAAAACTGCCAAAAAATGTGAAAGATTTCCGCTAAGAACTTATCTTTATTTCAGTGGAAGGAGGTCTTCAGTTTATATGGCTTCTGTATCACAGCCAGGTTTAAATCTCCAGCAAAAGGGTGCAGATATGAGCAGATGAGGACCCTGAGCCAGATGTGCTGACTTGCACTTATTAAATATGAATAGTTTTGTATATTGTGTGGTTAAAAAAATGACAGAGGAATCAGAGTGTAGATTAAATATCCTGACTCCCTTTGAGAGTTGCTGGGAACTGAAAGCAAATGGTTTCAAGCAAGAGAGATTTAACTCATAAATGCTTAATTCACCAAAACCCATTTCAGGTTGCACCTATATTTGGAGGTTGTTCAAATCTCCTTACTGGAAAAGTTTCCACTTGGAAAGATTCACAAATTATTTCCATTTCTGGAATGTATGTACCACAGCCTATGTCCTGATGGCACTCATTATTTCAGTGACCTTCAGTTACCTTCTAATCCAAAAACTCCTGTGAAATTTGCAGTAGCGGTGTCCCTTATCTCAGCCATAGATCCTGATCCATCACATGTCTTTATAACAGATTAATTCTGCAAAAACAGCTGTCAGGGAGAGATTGCTGATGTACTTCCTTGCACACCTTACACTCCTGCCCTCCTTTAGCACTGTGCACTGGGAAATGGACAACGTGAGTGTGGAGGGCTTCCTCCCTCCTCTACCTGTGGGGATATGAAAGCCACATCTATAATCTTAGCATCACTTTTTTTTTTTCTACACAAAACATGTCCCTTCTTGAAAATAATAGATAAGTTTAAAATGAACAAGGTAAATTTTAGTGTTTTCAACAAGAAAAACTAACCATCTTGACTGTCTTCCCAACCTCAGTGACCTTCAGTTACAGAAACCTCCTATGAAGTAGTGCTCCAAGACCACAGAGTTTCCATTTTCTTGGAGAATGTTTCAGCTTTTGTCCTGTTTGGTTCAGGGAAGGAAGACTCACTCTTTGAAAGGCAGGAAGGGCCCCACATACATGCCATGAACTAGGAGACAGCCAATTCATTGCTGAAATATTTACTCTACTTATGTGTGTAAATAGATACTTAACTCCTTGAAGGACAACACGAAAGTCTTTTTCCTCTGTCTTGTCTACTTGCTGCTGTTTTTATAACTCTTCTGATAATCTTACTCCAAGGCTACTTGGAGCCCTACTGACCTTCCCTGGCCAGCATTCATACAAGAGTAATAATAGTGTCATATTAATAGGAAATAGCAGACTTGGAATCAGCCATGGTGGAAACTCAGCGGGACTTTCACTGAAGCAAAGAAGAGTCATACAAGAAGAGACACTGTCTCCTTTGCATGCCAAAAGATCCTTCCCTTCTGGCTCCACCACCACTGCTTTGGCAATTCACCAGCAAAGGAGCAGGATGAGCTCTGCAGACAGCGTGGATAAGTCAAAATGAGCCTAAGATTTGCTTCGTTTTGGTTTGACTCAGTCCCGTGTGCCCTTTTCTCCCCCTTCCTCCTTCATTTTAATCAGACTGCTGTCTTCTCTGGCCCACAACACACAAAGACAACATCCTCCAATGATGACTGCCGTGCTCTGTTCCCTCTCTTCTCTTTCTGCCACTTAGCACAGTGCTTCTCTGTCAGACGCTATTGCTCCCAGATTAAAACAATATATGACAAAATGATACCCGCTGACTATTGACACTGGCAATTATATAAGAATTAAATGGGCTGTGTGTTTTGGACGAGCTTCAAAGGCTTGTGGGATTCCCACACATGCTCAGAAAGCTGTGGGGTCTTTTTTTATTTCTCAGACATATGGCCACTTCCAAGCTTGCTATTTCCTATTAACATGAAACTATTATTACCCACTTACTAAACGTTTCCTGTTGCTATCCAGCCAGGAAAGAGAACATCCAAGATAACAACATCAGAAACCCCAAGAAAGAGGGGCTGGCAGATGGATCTATTTCCTAAGAAGCCATGTCCAGCAAAATTTTATCTGACTTTCCATTCCCCTGCCGATGGGTGTGGTTGAAAGGGTGATGTAACTTCTATCAGCGCTGGCTGTTGAGCTGAGCATCTGTCATAACAAGTGTGTGAACTTTTTTCACCAGCCCAAGGTATTGCACATGCCATGGGAAAAAATCCTACTCATTAAGAAGCAAGTCTTAAACCTACCATAACGCTTAGACTCATCCTCTTGGCTCTTGCTTAGTGAATTATTTTGCAAAGCTACCTCTGAATGCACTTAGACCATTGCATTGGTGTTGATGGAGAAAAAAAGTTTCTAAGAACTGTCTTTCCAATAACTTTTTGAGATGCGAAGGGCTATAGAGGTTGCATCTGGGCAGGAACAACCCCAGGT
>NW_010287597.1:0-9574 GCF_000700745.2 Antrostomus carolinensis
TCTCTCTTTCTCTCTTTCTCTCTTTCTTCTTTCCTTCTTTCTTTCTGGACATCCTATTCAGATTTACCCAGAAGCTAATGAGGGTTTTGCCCCTTCTCGCTTTACTTCCCTTAGTCTAGCTCCCTGATTCAGATAGGGGCTGCGTCTTTTCAGGGTTATTTTTGGCTCCAAGAAGAGACAGACAAGGAAGGCACTGCATCCTTCCTTGTCTTTAAGCTGCATCTAACTTTCCTTCTCATACCATGTTGGAGTGAGGAGTCTGTGTAAACTTCCTCTGTCTTGATGATTTCAGTAAGATTCATTTGTCAACTATTGATTTCTTCTCTAACTTAGCCTTTGAGCAGCATAAGGTTACCTCCAACCTAAACTACAATATCGACACTGTGGCACCTCTGCTTCTTTTGTTGTAGGAGCTGTCTTGATGGCACTCATGCACTCTGAAATGTCTGACACTTGCAAGTCCAAAAAATGTATTATGGACTATATTATCACTTGGTGATAGATCACCAGGTAGACTATCAATGAACAAAACCCATGATATTTCTCCACAGAAAAGCAATCTAGAGCATGACACAGAAATTTCAAAGCAGTTTTACCACCAAAGCGTTAATATAAAAAATATAATTATCTACAAATATTTTGTGGAAAATGCTTTTAAAAAGTTATGATGAATCAAAAGAAAAAATATATGGTGGATAAGGACCTAGGGATTTATTATGTGGCTGTTTTAATAATAAAAACCTGTCAGAATTCCAAGCTCGTAATAAATATTTTTCTTCTCAGAAGCTTTGAGTCTGATTTTTTTGTGTAAGTAGTTCCTATGCAATTAATTTTATCTAGTTTTAAATAATCTATTTTTTCTCTATATGTAGTTGGCTAGTAACTGCTTCATCAGGAGCAGACAGTAAATAAATGAGGAATCTGAACATACTCTGTATTCTACAAAGTAAGGTCCCATGCAGCAGGAGCCTAGATCACTTTCCAGAGATACAACTCAGGGCTGACCCAGTAACACAGCAATCCCTAATGGAGCTATTCCAGATTTATATCAGCATGATGATGAATGGAATAAAGCCTGAAAACCATAACCAATGTTAGGCATCCATATCCCTAACTTGTGGACTGTGGTCTTGAGGGCTCCTTTCAGCACAGGATGATGGAGCATTGTGATGAAGTTTACAGGGTCTCCAGGCTGACTGCCAGACTTGCTGATCTATGGCTTGAACATATCTACAGCTACATCTAATCTTTGTCAGATAAAACTAATAAGAGACATACAAATTTCTGATGAGCATTGAAATACTTTCTAAGTCTAGATCAAGCATTATTTGGTTTTGATTCTGAGTTCTTTGTAGTAAGGGCCTATTACAAAAATTCAACGCTTCAGTACATGCTTAAGGAGACAACCCCACCTAGATGCAATAGAAATTATATATAGATCTCCCAGAACACGTAACAACTATCGCAGTATATGCAAACATGCTCTCCTCACAGGAAGACAAGAATATAATTCCTTTGGCATTGTTTCTGTCTTGCTGAGGTTCAGCTTGTATCACTGTGTCAAATTCTCTGATGCTGGACAACATGATTTACTTGAGACCTTCTCGTTGGTTTTGTGATGATGTGTGTTGGTGTATTTGGCTGGAGGCAGGGTTTCTATCTATGCATTTGGCTTCTATACCCAGCCTTATATAGTAATGCTCTCATCTGGCACACTTTTTTGTACAGTGTGTCTTATACAATAAATTTAATAAATTTAAATGCTTTTTAATAAAGAACAAGTTTCTTAGCATTTTCTTTGTTGTCCTTGGGGTAGGAACAATCAATTTATCCTGAGTTTCCTCACCTCATTTTTTTGCCCACAGAAGGCTACTTTAGTTGACTTGATACCTAGCTTTCATTAGAGTAGGTCCACTTGGACTACAGTCTCAATCCTTTCATTTCCATACACGCTTACAGTTTTTTGATTTTCTTTAACATTTGACTGTTTTGCTTAGTAAGGACACCGAGTTCATGAATAAGCAAATCTGAAAGAAGTACTGGTTTAAATAAACTGAGAATTAATAGCAAATGACACATGCCAATTTTCTCAGGTTTTCTACATTAATGAACTTGGGGACTGGTTAGAAAACCAATGATCCTTGATTGCATCAAGTGTGTCAATGTTATTAATGGAAAGACGATCAGTGTATTTGCAGCTGATGTTGTGTCTCATTGAATATTATTTGATGGATAATACAGAAAAGGAGGAGAAACATCAGAAGCATCATTTTCATTAACTGGGAACAGAAACATTGACATGATCCCCTTTTGCAATTCCTTTGAAAATGATATGCATCCAAGCAAAAATACCCATTATTGAAACATTTCCTCTAGGTATGTTCCACTCTTCTGATGTATTTTGGGACTCTACCAGTATCCACTATCATTTCACCACACTTCTTTTCCTCTCTTTCACACAATCTGTGCAGTGAAGTGCCCTTTCTTTTGGACAAAGTGAGATAGAAAGCCTGTTTTTGAAGCTTGTCAGTTTTGTTTTCTGGATTTGTCAGTGGAGGTTTGGAGGATCGTGACACCAGGCCCTTCCTTTGCCTGACCTGGAAGTCAATCTTGCCAACAGAGTGCTGTTGTTGTTAAAACACAGATGTGGATCCTGCCTCATTCCTCTCTGGCTGTGCTGTTTGCCTTCCAGCCCAGAAGAAAGCTCCAATGCAAGGAATGGCTGAGCACCTCTGGTGCGGTCTGTAGGAAAGCGTTGGATGTGTGGCAGGACGTGAGTGCAGACTGCCCCAGGCTGAGGAGGGTGTGCAGCCCATCTCTCTTCTTTCACAGGACATTCACTAAACATCAACCGTCATAGGAAAGGTGGGTATCAATTCTTCCTTTTAGGCAGATTCAGACCAGTCAAGGTGGAGGTCTCTAGTCACCATGAGAGCATGGGATCTGTGCTATAAGGCTGCTGCATACCTAGGCATCTATAGCTCCTTAAGAGCAAAGCAGTTGGATGTGCTTTTGTGGTTAGGTCACTTCCTGTTTAGTGCCTAATTTCTACCTAAATTACCTTTTCAGGGCTTCTAGGAAGCTCATTGTGACCTCCGAGTTTCACCCCTTGTCTTGGGTGAGCATTTACTAAGAGATATATGCCACTGTAACTTGGTGACTTGTTTTAACCACCTATCTGTCCCCTCCAGGTTTGCTCTACAAATACCCATGAACTCCACAATGCATTGTCTAGAAGACACTCATATAAGATTATCCCCCAATAAAAAGCAAAGCACCAGCCTTGTTTCTAGGGAAAAATAGATATTTAAAACTAGTTTTACTAAAGGATGTATATCTGGAATTTTGAGGAACAAAGCTGCAGAAAGATAAAACATGAAATGTGCTATAACAGTAGGCATCCTTCTTGGATGCAGACATTGGCAGCTCCAATGTCTCAGCAACACCATGTGGATGGATAGTTCACTTCTGCCAATAGACCAGAGCCAACATGTGCTTCTGTTGTTAGAGGCGGCTACCAGACCAACTGTTCTTCACTGCTGCGAGTCTTCCTGGTCTAGAGGGAATGACCCAGCCTTGTTCTTGTCTTTATCAGAATTTCTTTTTCTGTCATGACTGTGCACTAAAACTCCACATAGAACTACACAGGTCTAGGTAGTTTCTTCTTTACTGACATCTCTTGATTAATATTTCAGTTGTATATCTCAATGGGCACATCCCTGTCTGTGCTCCTTGCTATTGTCTCCTTGAAATGTAGTTGTATAAATTGTAAATTATGCCTCATAAGGAATATTAATTGTACGAGTACCTTCTAAAGACGGGTAATATTCAGCTTGCTTCAAGCTTTCTATAAAGTCTACATGTGTCCTGGAGGACAAAAGAGAGTTTTGAGGATGTGCTTGCCAAGACTGCACATTTATATCCTTCCCCTCCTGCACATACCCACATATGCATACAAACACTTCATTAGATTAGGAGAAGCCCTGGGGGATGCTGTCACAGATGCCTACATCCTTTTCTTGTATCTAGCCTTCAGGCCTAAATATGATAACACTTTGCACAAGCCCTGCCATACCTAGAGAGCCTTAGACAAAAGATTGTGTTTTCTCCAGTACAAGCCATTGCTGAGGACACTGGAGTTACATGCCAAGAGCATGAAGTCAGAATCAGGCCCAAATTTCCAAGGTTTGCTCTGAATTCCCTGGATTTTGTGGTTAGAATCCAGACCCTTAACATTATTTTAACATAGGCTTTGCATTTATATTTATAAACACAGAGCACTTCTGCCTATTTGAGTTTAGAATAGATTGTGGTATAAACATATTTCCTCTTTACACATTATAATCAGTGCACAATAGCCTGCTTTATGTAAAACATATCACAGTCTTTGCTTCTCTGCATGTGCTCACATGCACATATAGCTTAAATTAACTAACTTAATATTCTCATGATGTGTTCAAAGACGAGATCTGTGAAGGAGGTGGGGAAAGAAGGTCTTGCAGATCTTATTTTGGAGTTCAAAATTAAATACTGTATTTAGAGAAACATTTAATGATGATTCATTTTAACAGACTTCTAGTTGATGACTTATTTATAATTTCATCAACCAAACACTTCCCTTGACAGAGTATGTTTTGGCTCACTGTTGCTCCTGACAGCTGTGTAGAACAATCCATAGTAAATATGTCCTTTGGAAAATTAGCCAAACATCATTCCAATGCAATGACTCTGTAGGTGATAAGATGAAAATGATTAGTTACAGTTCATTGAATATTGCCTCAAACCTGTTCAAAACTACCGCTTGGCATAAATCCTGAAAGGGTGTTTTGGTTTCTTTCACAGCTTTGCTGCTGAGAAACAGTTGAAATCAAGGTTGAGTTTTGTTTAAAAGGTGAATCAATAAAAAATTGGGGATTTAATTTTGCAAGTGTTGTCTGCAGAGCCTGGACTAATTCTGCAAGATATTTTGCTTAATTTTGAGCACGTGAATTTAATTTTTGTGGAGTAATCACACATCTATGTTTTTGTAGTAAGATTTTTTGGTTGATGGCCTTGCACAGAAACTTTACTCCAGTGTAAATGCACAAATAGCAGCAGTAATAACAACAACAAAATCAGCTAATTCCCATGTAGCATTTTCATATGTAGATCTCACAGCATTTGGCAAGGGAATTTTGTATTATTATACCCATTTTAAGGAAAGAAATGAAGACAGAAAATTTCCAAGACACTATGAAGTGTGTTGTCCAAGAGCTCCTCTCCAACTGGAGACAGAGAATTGAGATCGCTTTAACTTCAGGCCATTTCAGGACACTTTGACTCCAGTCTTGCTTCGCTTGAGGTTCCTGTAAGATGTAACAAGTATGTTACTTGCTGAGCACCAAGAGAGGTGTTGGAACAGTGAAGTCTGTATCTGAGACGCCATCTACAACACATAAATTGTGCACTGCTCATGTCAGACACTGTGGTGCTCTCAGGCAGAGCAGTTGAAGAACAAAAATGCAATATCCTGTTGCCCTTTTTCAAAAAAGATAAAAAACCCTGAGGTTTGGGACAAAGTGTTTATTTACAATCTCTGCCGGGTGCCTGTTCCCAGCTGCATCTATCCACAGACTATTTGTAAGCCAAAAAAAGAACTGCACACTCTTTCAATTTTGCTAAGGCCTGAAGAGAGAACTACAGAGCTGAGTGCTGGTCACACAGGCAGCTCCCCGCTCAGCTGCACCTTCCCACCTCACCATCCTCCAAGTCCACATCACCACCCATGGCAGGTCAACATGACTGCAGGCTGTGGGGTGGATTGGAGATGATGTGGAGGGGTCAGGACTGTGTTTTTCTCTGGACTCCTCTCCCACCCAACCCTGGGTGCTCCGGGTGGCCTCAGGGACACAGCGCTACTTTGAGCAGAGTGTGAAGGTGGAAAGGTGAAGTCACAGAAGGCATCAATCCTCCTCTTCACCTTCATCCAACGGGATAACACTGTACTGTTTTGCTTATCTGCACAAGACTGTGAGGATATATAATTTTTTTGTTTAAAATGCAGTAAAGATGCAATTTCCCAAGCAGTGGCTGACATGAAAGCTTGCATTACTGTACTTACTTACATATGCTTTTGAAAAGTATTTACTTTATTATAAACAGCAGTATTTTTTTTACAAAATGCTCCATGGTTTTGTAAGAGCTGTCTCCCAGTTCATAAAACTTGCAGCATGGGTTAGGCATATGTAGGTCCAGCTGCTCAGATTCTGAATCATTAGACGTGAGAATTTAACTCTATTCTCTTACAGTGCTGTATTATGCCTTCACAGAGGTTTTTCTGAAGATATGTCAGACTACTTTGGAGAGAGAAATGTGCTGTTAACCTCACTTTTTGTATCCCAAATTGATGGGATTTGTCTGAAATCACTGCCTAAGTCAGCTGAAGAGCTGGGGTGAAACCTCTGTCTTCTCAGTCCTGATATGAAAAATTATCCTCAAGACAGCTTTCAAACTCAAACGGGTTTTAATGAAGATAAATGGAAGCCTTAAACCCTCTTAATACATTTCAATATGTTAG
The DNA here is from genome assembly GCF_000700745.2 of Antrostomus carolinensis. Lineage (NCBI taxonomy): Eukaryota > Metazoa > Chordata > Aves > Caprimulgiformes > Caprimulgidae > Antrostomus > Antrostomus carolinensis. The sequence continues at coordinate 6,557 of NW_010287597.1, forward strand.
CTGCAAGTCTCAATAGTAAACTTCCCCCTGGGAAATTTCTGCATGTGAAAAAAGTGCAAGATGATTCCTCTCTGTCCTGTCTATGTCTGGAAATAAAGGGGTATACATAGATCTACTGAGATGCAAGGTACCCTGCAGATAAAACATTGTATTAGTAAAAGATATGTTATTATCTCTCTTAGTAATTGACAAATACAATGAACACCTCGTGTTTCATACCAGACTTTCCTTTTCTACGACTAGTTGCAAAACAAAATGTGAATAATTTCTCCCCTTTTTTTTTAACTTTCACATTCAGTGAGTTAAATTGTGTTCCCTGACCTGTGCACTGTGCTGGTCCCCACCAGTGCAGAAAAGAACAGGATTTGACTTCCCTTGCCCTCCAAAATGTAATGAGAGATTTCATCATTATATACAGGTCTGCCAAATTGTATCCCTGATGAAAAATGTGATTAGCTGCTGACTGTTCCCTTGCAACTCCTGGGTCCCTCTCACTCGTGTGATGGAGGTGGGGGTCTGTGCACCTGCTGGGTCCTGGAGGGCTGAGGGTGGAACATCTTGGTCTGTCTGATGGATTGGAGCATGGGTTGAGAATGGATTTGCTGGGGATGCGAGAAGAGGCTTGCCTCCTCCTCTTCTGAGGGTTTCATATGGTATCTCACTGTATCACAGGTATGGCTGTGCAGCCTCTTTAGTTAGACTGGAGGAGAAAAAGCAGGCTAAGTGGGAAGCTTTTAAAATTGCATCCCCTCACCACTTCCTACCTATCAGGGAAAAAAAGGCATATGTAACACATACATTATACATACCTGTGTCTGTTCCTGCCTCTTCCCTGAGTAGCAATTAATTTAAAGCAAGGATGAAAGCTGAATGAAATATAGTTTCTCTGAACTGTGACAAAGATGCTCCAGATGCCTGTTTTATTTGTATAACTGTTTAAACAAAATATCATAAAAACTCAAATTAATATCAGATTGATCCCTCTAGTGCTTAATACAGTCTGCTAAGATGCTGAAGGCCACAGAATATCACAAACCTGGCAATAAATAGGATCTAATATTGTGAGAAGAAACCATACCTCTGCCACTTACTGACACTGAGCTGCTTCACAAAGGCAGAGAGTAACAGGAATTTGAGAGAGTTCGTAATATAGTGAAGTGCACTAATTATTCTCAGCCAGATTCTTAAACACTTGCCTGCATGGAAATAAACAGTCTGAAAGAGGATAGATACTTTATCTCACCATCTAGATTTTTCCCGAGTTTGCCCATGAAAGGCAGCCCCAGACTTCTTGGTAGCGTAGGTGGGGCTGAATTGCTGCCCACAGATGAACAATTGGACCTCCCTGGGGACAGGTTGCTTCTGCCACAGCAAGGTTGAGGAGAGGGGCAAGGGAAGCAAGCCCTGGAGACCGCGAGTTGCCACTTTTGCTGTGCTTGAGGGAAGAGAGGAGAGAAGGGAGCAGGGAAGGGTGCTTTTGCAAGGAGCTTACCACCACCCCTGACCCATGCCAAACATCCTGCTGCAATAGCTGCAGCAGGAAGACCACCTTTCCAAGGTTCTTGTACCACTAGTGTAAACAGCTTAGCAGAGGACACTTTCTTTCCTAAAGAAGTCTCCTGCAGTGGGTAACTGCCTCATTACCTCTGCTGAGCCAACCCCATAATGAGTTAACATTTCTCTGCAGAGAAGTATCAGTGACTGCTGTTTAGCTTCTATCTGTTTGCCACTCCTCTGTCATTCCTCTGCTGGTAAAATATCCCAAGAACTGCTACTGAATATAGCCTTTCAAACAGATACAAGGAGAGAAGGTTTGATTATTTCATTAGCAATAGGATGGTTTACATGAAAATTTTATTCCATCAGTAAGTTAAAGTCTTACCACTATATATCAAAGAACCATTATGGGTCAAATAAATACCATATGCGTCATTAAAATCTTGTTTTGTGAGCCTTGAATAACAGAATGTTTCACATTTTATTTTGGGGTCATTGTAGTTTGTTTACTTAGCTGTAGATCTGGGGTTTTGGGTTTTTTTTTGGACAGGCATTCATTTGGAGGGCCACCTTGTGCTGAACATGACTGATTTGTATAGAAACATTTAAGTCGGTTCTTATGCAGAAATCAACCTCTCATTTGTGTTGGCTTTTTGTACATTGATTTAGCAAAGGCAGGTCTTGGCTTTGTTTTCTGCAAAGTCCTAGGCTTTTCTTTTTATCTGGCTTATCTTTGCATACTTGTCTTTTCGAGCTGCAAGCTCCTTGGGGCAGGGGTTGCATTCACAGTGTTTAATGTGCCTTGCACAAATGGAGTCCTGAGCTCAAGCTTATAAGTATCAGCTGAAAGCTAATAAGAAGAATGAATTCCATCTGATCCAGCTCATTGCAGAAGCTGATCCTTAAACTCTAATCTAGCCCATTTTGCCTACAGACTTGCATATTTAGTGACCAATGTGGGATGGAATGGAGAACATGATTTGAGGAAAACAAAATGTCAATAGGTAGCATTTGGGTTTCTCTGCAGAAAATGTGCTGCTTAAAGCAATCTTTCTTTTTTTATTATAGTTCTACAATAGGTGCTAGTGTTTGTTAGGACAATAAACTTGTCACATTGAATTATGGTAGTAAAAGAGCACAGATGTACACAGAGCCAGACCAAACCTCAGAGTGTTTTAATTCATTAGCTCAAAAACTCATGTTTTAGGAAATAAGGAAGATGGAAAATGAGGAAATGGAATGAGTCTTACGTGAGTGGAAGCTACATGAATCTGAATGAATCCAAATATCATTTATAAGGCAAGAAAAAAAACCTTGTGTTTGTTGCCAGATACTAAATCTTGTTTATCCTTCCTTAAACTAACCAGAAACACATTGTGCTCAAGTACTGTTTAACAACTGAGATGCTGCGGTTGTGCTGTAACGCTCCTCTGCTGCTTTTATCTTCTCTGAAAAGGGAGCATGATTGCCAGGCTTTGAGCCTGGATCCCACTACTTCGAACCCTTCGATGTGGGAAGCCC
>NW_010287597.1:9590-31256 GCF_000700745.2 Antrostomus carolinensis
AGCGCGGTTCTGCCCATGGCCTCCACTCAGTAGAATGTCAGCCTTCAGGCTGAAGGACATCCTGATGTGCAACCAGTAGCATATGAACAGATGAGTAATAAGGGTTTTTCTGAGCTGGGTGCAGCATAGCTCTTTTTTTGGTAGAAGGTTATGAGCCCTTGTCTACAAGATCTGGGTACTTCCATTTGTACATTTATTTTCCTTGAAAGCATTGATGATAACTTTCTCTCGCAAATGACTGAAGAGACAAGAAGGAAAGGAGTGCTGCTGGACCTTGTCCTATCAAATAATGAAGGAGTAGTTGGGGATGTGAAGGTTGCGGTTAGTCTTGGCCATAGAGATTTTGGAGTTCAGGATCCTGCTAGGAGGAAACAGGGCAGTAAACAAAACTGCAACCCTGAACTTCACGTAAGTTAACTTTGGCCTCTTCAGGGACCTTCTTGGAAGAATCCTGTGGGATCAGATCCTTGAAGAAAGAGGGTTAATATTGGTTAATATTCAAACATCGCTTCCTCCAGGCTCAAGAACAATGCATCCCCGTGCTCAAGAAGTTGAACAAAGGAGGGAGAAGACAGGCATGGATGAACAAGGAGCTCCTTGCAAAACTCAAACATAAGCAGGAGGTGTACAAGAGGTGGAAGCAAGGACAGACCACTTGGGAAGAATATAAGGGCATCACCAGAGCATTCAGAAATGTGATGAGGAAGGCCAAGGCCCAGCTGGAAATAAATCTGGCAAGGGAGGTCAGAGACAACAAGAAGGATTTATTCAAGTACATCAATAACGTGTGCTGAGGGAGCTGGCTGACGTCATTGCTAGGTCACTCTCGATCATCTTTGAGAGGTCATGGCAATCAGGAGAGGTTCCTGAAGACTGGAAGAAGACAAATGTCACCCCTGTCTTCAAGAAGCATAAGAAAGAGGACCCAGGGAACTACAGGCCAGTCAGCCCTACCTCAATCCCTGGAATAGCTCATCCTGGGGGCCATCTCTAAGCATGTGAAAGACAAGAAGGTCATCAGGAGTAGTCAGCATGGATTCACCAAAGGGAAATAATGCTTAACTAACCTGATTGCTTTCTATGACAGGACAACTGTCTGGATAGATGAGAGATGGGCAGTGGATGTTGTATACTTGGACCTGAGCAAGGCTTTTGGCAATGTCTCCCATGACATCCTCCTTGGCAAACTCAAGAAGTGTGGACTAGATGACTGGACAGTGAGGTGGACTGAGAACTGGCTGAATGACAGAGCTCAGAGACTTGTCATTGGTGGTGTGGAATCATGTTGGAGGCCTGTATCTAGTGGTGTCCCCCAGGGGTCAATGCCGGGTCCAGTGTTGTTCAACCTGTTCATCAATGACTTAGATGAAGGAACAGAGTGCCTCCTCAGCAAATTTGCTGATGATACTAAACTGGGAGGAGTGTTGGATATGCCAGACGGCTGTGCTGCCATTCAGAGGGACCTCGACAGGCTGGAGAGATGGGCAGAGAAGAACCTCATGAGGTTCAACAAAGGAAAGTGCAGGGTATTGCATATGGGAAGGAATAACCCCAGGCACCAGTACAGGTTGGGGGCTGACCTCCTGGAAAGCAGCCCTGTGGAGAAGGACCTGGGAGTCCTGGTGGACAACAAGCTAAATATGGTTGTACATGGGCAAGTTGTAATTGCTTTAACAGGGAAATGGAGTTAACAGCGTAGTTTTGGGACACTGTGTTCCAAGGGGTTAAATGATCACAAGCAGTTTGCATTTCATGTTCATGGCTTGTCAGACTGACAGTCCATTCTAATCAGCATCATGAATATCCCTTTTTATCCTATCGAAGTATTAACTCAGTACTGTTTTTGAAGGATTATATTTTCTGAAGAATTAGACCAGGTTGAAGTAAAGTTTTAAGAGGTATTTAGAACTATGCAATTCTAAGAATGATGCTAAAATCATTAGAGATGAAGACCAGCACTCTCAGCCTAGGCTGACTGAGCTTTAATTTAGTGACTATGGTACTTTACAAATGACTGATTGATAATCTAACGATGTCTAGTTGTAACAGATCTAAATACCAGAGCATTTGCCTGTAGCAGCTGTAAAGTTTTGTGGACACTTTTAATAATTAATATATTTACACATCCTCAAGACTATGTTATGTGAAAGTGTTGGGATTTCAGTATGCTCCTTCCAAGGTGGAAATTTTCAGTCAAGACCTTGCTGAAAAATTGATTTTTTTGCTTTTTTCCTTCCAGCTTCCTGCACCAACAATCACTGACAGTGTCATGCTGAAGAATCTTTTACTGTATTTATTTGCCTTTTCCCCAGTTATCACTCTATGACTTTTTTTTTTTTTTTTTAAAAGTGTTTGGTTGAATTCTTTCAAACAAAATTGCGACTGTCTCAGTGCCATAATTTAGTTTTGTATTGAAGACAGATCCAGCAGAGGAGTGTTGCAGACTGAATTACAATTACCTTCTGCTTCTGCTGGGCATTTTTCTTTTACAGGATATTTCTGAACAATAACCAAAACTACTCCTACTGAGCATGCCAGTGTGCCAGTATTAAATCAAAAGATCCTAAAACATGACTAGGCGACCATATTGTCACCTTTACCTTGTTTCTGTGTGACACTACAAGGTATATCTGTAATTGTGATTGATACAACTTCCTGCACACTCATATTCCTACTGCCTGCTCTCTGCAGTTGTTAAAGGAATGTTATTCTTGTGAATTTAATATGAAAATGTCCAGTTGCTCCTTCCAGAATCCAGAAATTTTGTCAAGTAGTTAGAAACCAATGGGAGCTGGGACACGTGAGGGTACAGGGAGTCGCTAGGACTTTGAGGTAAGCATATTACCTGAGGACATACAAAAAGACAATCCATAGGGAAGTAATTAATACTGAAATATGAACAGTTATGGATAATTTTAAGATTCAGGTACTCATTTAGATGCAGGAGGCCAATCTGTACCTCTGACCTATTCCTTCAGCATTGTATTTACTGGTTTAGGAGCTGATCTGTCACGACTGTACACAATACACCAGTTTTTAAAGCTTTCTCAACAACTATGACTCCTTAACAAAACCTTGCCTTCTGGAGACTACCTCCACAGCTAGTACCATGGGTAGACAATCATGGTATATACAGCACTCCAACATACGGGTCGATATAATTCATGCTAACTCACATTTCAGTTAAAGGCACAAATATGAAGCACCCATGAAAAAAAAAAAAAAAGAAAATAAATTGTCAAGTAATATGTCAAACCTTTATTTGCTCTCAAGGTTTATTACAAACCCAGGATTATTTGTTGGTTTTGTGATATTCAGCAATATTTTTCAAGTCCCAGATGCTGGAATTGGGCAGTTGCAAAAATCTATCATTTTTTTCTCCTCCTTTTAAGAAGATACCACTTCCCCAATCCTCGAGCCCCTTCTCAACTGTTTGTTGTACCAGTGGGTTACATCTTGCCTTAATTAGATTGCAAGCAGTTTGGACCGCAACTATGGTCTTACTCTGTGCTATGTACTGGGGCCCAAGCATACGTGAGGCTGCCGAGGGCTTCTATAGCACAAACAAATATGATTATTTTTCTTTGTTCATAGGTGTCTTTTCTCTCTAGTTCTTACATAAACAGTGTTTCATGGAGCTGAAACTGTAACTTGGCTGTCAGTGTGGGGAGCCAAGGGCTGAGTGAGCATCCCATGAGATGAACAAATCTCTACCTTATGTGGAGGAAGAGAAAACAGCAGGGTTAACTCGTTCAGAGGTACTTGGAGTAATAAAAAATATCAGTATGGGTTGCAGACTCGACTAGAGATTATCAGGATTTTTTTGAAACTGTCTATTGACAGAAAATTGGTGTGCAGCTAAATGAGTGTTTTGTTTAGGTATCAGCTTTCTGTGAACAGTTTCAGTTTTTCAACAAGCTTTTTCCATACCCCACCCCTAACGTCTGAGAACTGAAATATTTCCACACTGAAATGCTGCCACAGAGTTTCGTGGGAGCTGTTGTTGGGAGCCATATGCCCTGGCTCTCCTCTCTCTGCCAGAATCTCTGGTTACATGTAATCTATCAAAATGTGCTGGTGCCCAACTGACCTAACCTACTGCCCTCTCCACCCCACGGGGCGAGACATGGTGGACCATCTCCCCATGTGTCCCAATCCAATGTCGGGATCATTTAAATGTCCTGATCCAATGTCGGGTAAGGTTTTGATACCATCCCAAGAGTCAGATTAAGACACAAACGAGGTCAAATGCTGTATTCCCAGAACACCTTTTATTACAAAAAGAAGAGTAATAAAGAGAATAATGATAGGTTAGGATGGAATGAAAGATGGAAATCAAGCAAGGAGTCGGGATAGGGCTGTGAGAATAGTCACCACCATGGGTCCTGTGGTGAGGTGGCGGTGAGGTGGGTGGTGAGGAGGTCTCAGTTGCTTGTTCCAGTGGTGGTGTGGCATGGCACAGTACGGTCAGGCGGCCATTGTCTCTGTCACTCTCCCTTCATTCCCCCAACCTTGCCCATGCAGGTCCTCCTTAAACACCCCTTCGAGGGCTGTGGTTTCTGTAGCAACAGCACATCTCTCCCTGCCCCCCAGCACTTGGGCAGGGGCATGTCAGGGCAGAACGTTTTCACGGGCAGAGCATTTTCACAAGTCAGGGTTTCCAGAACCCTGTGGTGTTGTGACCATCCTCGTAAACAATCTTTGAGACAAGTTCATAGTGCAGTTCCTCACACCATGTCACTGGAAGGAGTGGGAGAGATGGACTTGGACTCCCACCAAGTGGATGTGGCAACAGCATTTCCAGGTACAAAGGCATATCTGACAATATTTTGGTTTTCAGCTCATAGTTTTCAGGGTAGGGGGAGAGAGAGGTGGAAATAAAATGTTGCCCTCCAACCAGTGCTAACCTCTGCCTAGGGACAAAGCATGGGGGTGTGCCGTAGTGTAAGTGCTCAGCCCCTGGGGGACCACAGTGACAACACTCTGGCAGCCAGCTCATAAATGAGAGACTAAACTATCTCACCTGTGCATGAGCAAACAGCACACAGGTCTCAATCATTATGCTAAATGGCATGCTTATATTGATTTTCACCTATCAACAAATTGTTGTTAATTCAAGCTGTATCATGTAACCTAGCTTGCATTTTATCTTCCAAGTGTCCTGCCATCTTGTCTGTATTTTTCTCATCTGTGAGTTGATTGCTGTGAACATTATGAGTAGATACTCACTAATTTTGATCGAGAGTCTAGGTAGTACCTCCCTCCACAAACAGTTCCAGTGTCTGCACATGGCTTTCCACATAGCAACATCATTTAAAAGGTGATATGTAACTCCAGTGTCAGAGGTTGGCCCTCTGTCAGGAGAATTGAGGACAGCTTATCCTGGCCATTACAGTCAGTACTATGAGATAGATTGATGAGTTTATTGGTTACCTTGCTTAGTTATGAGTACACCTAATGAAATAATTAAAAAAAACGAGTTGTGATCATTTTGTTAGCTTGCTTGACACATAAAATGATTCCTAGCTGTTTGAGTATTTGGGTTGTCAGCGGGTATTTGTGAAAACTGCACTAAATCTGGTAAGTCAAAATGATCAATATAAATGATCAGTGGTCTGGATGCTAGTGAAAGAAATGTGCAACTTTGTGCTAAGACTAACAAGTTTTCTTGAATCCACAAGCATTCAGAAAACTTTTTGGCATCTCCTCATAGTGCACTGGAGCAAACCTTCATTGAGATGGTACAGACTTTGATTTGGACCCTTGAAGGGGGACAGAGAACATCTAATTTTTCTCTCAGTGATATGAAGGCTAGCCAGGATAATCAAGGAGATCTGTGAAAGTGCAGAGGACCACAGTGGGAAGGAACGAGGAGGGAACCAGATGAAGAGCTGATGTAATTTCATAGCATTGCCTGTTCACACTCTATGGCTCACAGCAGGGTCTGTATTGTACTGTCTGCTCTTCATGCTGGTGCCACGAGCTTTGTGGTCCACCTCAGAGGAGCACAGGTCATTAAATAGTGGTGCCAACTCTGCTGATCTGGGGGAAGCTTGAGGCCCCTTGTGTTGCTGGGTAGGATAGGATGCCTAGTACAAGAGGCAAGAGAAAACTCTCAGATCTGATCTCTTTCACTAACACTTGACTGAGCAGCTCACTCAGAAGAATACTGCTTGGAAAAAGTGAGAGAAAGAAAAGGGAGTGGAGAGTATGGACTTTCTGATACTTGGTTTCCCACTGGAAATTAAAACAAGACATTAAGCAACGGGGGCTTGCTCCACTCAGTTGACTTAGAACAGCTGCTCACCAATTTCTGCAACACAGAGAGGAAAAGCAGAACTTTGCCCTGGGTCTGAGCAGTTTTTCAGAAGCAATCCAAGTCAAACTTCCACTCAATGACTTCATTCAAAGCTGGTTTACATCATGAAGAGAAACTCCGTTTATTTATTTGTAATAACTTCAGGATTTTATGGACCCGCAAGAGGATGTAATTTAAGAAAACATCAGCAAGCTGTTTCAAATAGCAAGGTTTCAAAACACTCTGTGCCAAAAACTCACCAATGGAAAGAGTTCATTATTAAAAATTAAAAAAAAAAAAGGAAAATGTCTTTTGTAGATGACTTTGAAGTAAAAGGTTCCAAAACTTGAATTTCTTTCTGCAATATATACATCTTTTTTATATGACTGAAGTAATATAAAGGAATAGACAGGCTCCCTCCAAGGGTACTGAACCAGCTGATGAACAAAGTTGATAATTGTAAAGCCTACTGCCTCAAAGAAATGGCACAGCAACAGTGTTTTAAAATAGCCCATCTCATACAAACCAAGCAATAATAAAACATGAGAGAGGCAACTTAACAGCTTTAAACCTGGAAAGCAGCAGAGTCTAGTCTGACAGTGCTTAGGAGCAATGGAAATTTTCTGCTGAGTGACCCAGGACAAATCACTTGGACTATCCATGCCAGGAATATAAAACAGGTTTAATAATATCTCCTGGTCGGCAGGAGAGTTAGGAGACCCAATGGACCTCTGCAGATGTTCCATGACTCAGACGTGACTGGAGGCTGCTGACTAGAATAAGGTCACTAGTTTTCTTTCTAATCCAGCTCTTAATTCACTAGGCCATGTGGCATTAATTATAACACCGGTTTGCCCCCTGGTATCACCAATCACTGGAAAAGTTCTGCAATGCCTTTTGAGGTCCTCAGACAGAAGACACACAAGTGGACAGGCTGTGGCAGCCTTGCATGGGGGAAGCAGAAGGTGGAGAGGTGACATGGGACAGACGGGCTTGACAGCTAAGCCATGAGGACCCTTGGCTTGGCAAGGGATGTGCAGGGGCAGCATCTTCCACCAACGGGACCTCAGGAGGCCCCACACATGCGCACAGCAGAGGAACAGTGAGAGCAGCTTGAAATAAGCCAGAACCAGGCTGAGGGAGCTGGAGGATGGGAGAAGGAAGACCTTTGGTGGATTTACCGGATCCGCATGATCAGCAGCTGCTCAGCATGGGGAGTTTAAGAACAGAGGCTCTAAACATGGCCCCGGAGATTTTAATGACCCAGACTGAAGGAGAATGCTTGGCTGCACAGAGTGTTGACAGAAGGATTTTGGCTTCCTTAGCCACCAGACAGTACGTTACAAAGGAGAATTGCTAGGCAGAAATGGGATCCCTCTGGTGAAAAGTTTTCTATGCGGCCAGGGCTTGCACTGGCTTTGAGAGAAACCACTGACAGGATCCTCAAATGAGCAAAAACCAGAAATGGAGATCCAGGAAAAAGCTTTGAAGTAGGTAGTGAGTGGGGAAACCAAATGTGGGAGAGAAGAAATTAAGCAAGTTAGCAAAACACTTTGCTGATGCATCTCCAGGCAAATGCCAGGAATTTGACAAACACACCAAAGCAAGTTTCTGTCTTAATATACCACTGTCCTGGTTTTTAGCTGAAACAGAGCTCTTTTTCAGTAGCTAGAATTGTGCTGTGTTTTGCTTCCAGCCTGGGATTTGCTATGAGAGAGACACTGATAACGTAACAGTGTTTTCCTTTTTGTCACTGGAAGTGAAGGACTTTGTGTTCTGTTTGTCCACAAGCACAAGATTTAAGAGGGGAGAAGAATATTTAAATTAATAAAATTAATTGGCAGTTAGATATGCCAATGGGATATTCCATATCATATCACACCATGTCCAGTATATTAGTGAGGGTCTCTTCCTCTTTTGTCTCTCTCTGGCTTTCGCTTGGGCTCTCGCTCTCCTGGGATTGCAGTTTCGGTTTGGGATTGTCCCTCCTCCGGGATCGTTATCTGGGAACGGGCCGGGCTCAGTCAGGAGGGGGCTGAGCTATAACATTGGGTGTCACTCATTTGCATATTTTGTTACTGTTATCATTATCACTACTATTTTAATATTAGTATTATTTTAAGTTTTCTCTCTATTATTAAACTGTTCTTATCTCAACCTACAAGCCTCCTTATCCTTGCCCCCCAGTCCTCTCCCCTATCTCCTGGGGGTGGGGGGGAAGTGGGCTGTGTTGGTTGCTGGCCAAGGGTCAGCCCAGAGAAACTATCACAACCACCAGGTTCATGACAGCTGGGTTCATGGAGATGTAACAGGACATGGCAGACAAGTGCAGAGGAATTTGTATGGCTAAGGAAGGACAGAGAGAGTGGGTGCTGAAAAATGCAGCTGTATTTTGTAGATTTAATTTTTATCTCTATTTTTATTTTAAATTTGTAGATTTACTTTTATTATTTTATAGATTTATTTTAACAATTCAAGTATTAGTCCTATCAAGAATTGATGTAGGATATATAATTATTTTGAAAATCAGAGAAGTACATGAGATAGCACTGTTGACTGTGTCTGGGACTAGAAAAGACAAAAATGTAAAGGGAAGATGTAGCAGAGTTTTACTACAAACTATCCTGCTCGATGACGAGGAGAAAGTTGTAAAGTAGATAAACCCAAAATCTTCCAGTATAGAAATATCTAAAGGACAGTTCCTATCACTGGTTTGTGTATCTGTTGCAAAAGCAAAAAATAGTCTATCATGTTCCCAGAATGTGTTGGAAATGACAAGTTGTCTTCAGAAAACGCCTCAAGGGAAGAGACAAGATACATGGGCACAGCCACGGATTCTAGGAAAAAAAAGGTTGAGAATCTGAAGGCAGAGGAAAATTGACCATAGGACAAAAAGGAAGGTTGAACAGATGGAAAGTAAGAAGAGTGGCAGAATAAGGATACCCATTTCAAAAAAGTAGAACATTAAACTAAGAGAACTGGTGCATCAGGTTTCAGGAGAAGATAAAGTGTAAGGCAAAGCAGGCCAGGCTGATGAAGTAATCTCAAAAGCAGACTGTGGTAATTAAAAAAAAAAAACAACATATACATAGAGTGCCTTTGATTCATGCTTGTCATATGGGATGCACTTGAGCAGGGCAGCTGTGTGCTCAGAGTTGTTCCTCGGCTAGAGGAACCAAGGCTGAAGTTGCTTGCTGGGTTGCTGTCAGCAACACACTCCTTGCAATGCATGCGTGAGGTGGGCGGAACTTCCCTCTCTGCATGTGTGGTGAACTCCTAGGACTGGTGACAAGCACAAATGTCATTGCTACTAAAAAGACATGATGTGGCCATGCAGCCCTGGGACTGTAACAGGTCACAGATCTCACATATGACACCCCGGTCCTTACCTCTTTGAACTATGGCAATTGGTAACACATAGGCACCCTTTGGCAGATATGATCAGAACACAAAATATTATTGGTAAATTGGAGAGATGGTCTGAAGTCTTCAAGACAAAATGCAATAAGGGCCAGAGAAATGTGTTAGACTTGCTAAGAATCTAAATACAGAGAAACAAGATAAGAAATATTGTGACTCTGCAAGAATACTGTAGAACGTGATCTGGAGATCATGGACAATCACAAGAGCACGACTCATGCAATGTTAGGATAAAAGCAAATCTTATTCTTTGGTGCTTCACTTGGAATATCTTACCAGTGAAAAAAGCAGTAAGTGTTCTGCTTTAGGTTACATGGGTGAGGCATCAGCTGGTGTACTCTGTCCAGCTTTGGGAACAACATTTCAAGAAAGTTGTAGACAAATTAAAGAGAGTGCAAAGGAGAGCAGCAAGAATTATCAGAGGTTTAGAAAACATGACCTACAAGAAAAAGTTGAAAGAACTGGGTTTATTTAGTCTAGAAAAGAGAAGACTAAGCATGAGGCTCAAGGGGAGGGGGAGGAAGTGATAACAATTTCCCAATATGTAAAAGGTTGTTGTGAAGAGGACAGTGATCAATTGTTTTCAATGTCCACTGGGGGCAGAATGTGAAAAATTGCACTGACTTGAGCAAAGAAGATAGATTAGGTAATTCTTAACTCCAAGGCTAGTGAACAGGCTGCCTAGAGAGGTCCACAGAAGAATCTTCATTTTCAAAAGGGTTTATCAAAACACGTCAGGTATGGTCTTTATCTACTTGAACCTGCTTGCTTCATTTCAGTTATATGGAGTCGTGAAGTTGTTTCCAAATATTCAGTTCAATCTTTTGAGAAGTAATTTGCATGCTAATATTCTAATCTGTTCAGACAGTGCATGCTGAACACCCTTCACATGAGAAGCAGGGCTCTCCCTATCACTGTCATCAGACAACTCTTGGAGCTTTATCACTGAAGATCCATGTAGCAGCTGTGATAAATATCTGCTGTTTGAAGCAGATGAAGACTCCAAAGGTCATGTATCATGGTATTCTACCATTAAAACTTTGTGTGGCAATACTTCAGGATTTTTTATTTGTCCCTATGTTGTGACTTTGCTTCTTGGGAATACTAGCATATACTCTAATTTATTTAAGCAATACTTGGGCATCATTTAAGTGTGCCTCCACATTTGGAGCTCGACATAACCTGGACAAGGCCCTACTTCCTCCAACCCTATAGTGTATCAACAATACCTTTTTATTTATACCCTGGTATCGGATTGGGTCTTTCTCTTTCAAATTGGTCACCTTCTCTAATGTGGTTGCCATCAAGGTCACCAGTACAATGGGTATCTCCTGTCTAGAAAAGAATAGAATGAAGATCAGTAATTTCACGTAATCTCTGAGGTCTGTAGATGTTGACACTTGATCGTGAATGACTTGATCTGTACTGCAACTAATTTTGTGGCAGCTTTCTGGTCCATCTGGTCTCCTGAATCCCAATCAAGCAAATTTTGTGAATCAAATTTAGGTTTCTTGGTAATAAGGGAAAATTAAAGGGGGCTTTGGATGTAGAATCGAAATAACAACATTTGTACGCAGGAAGACTATGCATGACACAAGCAATACACAGAGCAAACTCTTAATGAATCTTATCCATTGCACAAAACCGAATTGTTAAGTGTGACGGTAACTCTAAGTCAGTACAATGCATGTTAGGGCTCCAGGCAGAGACTGCTTGCAGAATGAGATACACGTAGCCGAATTTCTAAAGTCAAACCAGATCTTTTATCTTATTTTCACCATTCTAAATCTGCTATAAATCACTTCACCAACAGTTTTTCTTTTACCATTTTTGGTAGACATCTCCCTGTTGTTTATATTTATCGGTCAATTAAATTAGTTGAGAAACCTCCTATTTGTTACTATGACCTGTTATGGTGGCTCTTATGATTCTGCAGCTTCAAGCAATTATTTGCATTTCACCATTTTTGTGACAAAACCAACTGAAACAATACATTAATTTTAGACAAATTAAACATTCGTTCTTGTAGTTATTAAAATACCTCCAAAATCAGCTTAGTGAGGTCTTATGGACTGCATGGTATGTGACCTACATATGATAAATATTTCAGTAATATAGATGCAATACAGCTTAAGAAAAAGGTAATATTGCTGATTTCATGTTTGTTTCAGAATTGCTTCTAAAGCCGACCTGAGGCTAAGCTGTGGAAGCTGTATCTCTTCTTGCTGCAGTGCACAGCTTTGCACGAAATGGTAAATGTAACCAGGATCCTATCAGCTGTAATTACATCCAAGGACTGTTGAACACTGAAATGTTTCCTCTTCTGGATCATTTAAGTTACAGAATTGATCCTACCTCATCTTTTAAGCTGTATGCTTGACTGTTCTCTTCCTAAAGTAAACAGATTTTAAGCAGCCTGGGAATATTTTTTCCTCTGTGATGACAGCCAGAGCAATGATGGCACCCTGCAGGAATACATGCAGGTTGGGCAAAGCCAGCTAAGGGGCTTTGTTCATCCAACACTTGGCAGTGGTCGTGTGCCCTGCCTGCCTGCTTCTACCCCTGCCCGCGAACAGGACCCAAAGCAACACTGGGAATGTTTTCCTTTTCTGGCAATGGCATTCATGATGCATCTCAAATAGCTTTGTTGTGAATGACAGGAGCTAAGCCATTTTATAAGGCTTATTGAAGCTCTTCAATGGTGCAGGCAACAGATGGGAAATGAATGGGTTCAGAAGCACTGGGAGACATGAGTGGTGATACAGGCAGGGAGGCAGGTGGTAGAAAATAAACACAGCTAAACAGCAGGCTGTTTCACCTTCTGCTTTGTGATGGGAGAGAAAACCCCAGGACCAGCAGAAGGATTATTACTGCCTTGCAAATTACTCCGTTAAATCTGGTTAGGAGCTTTACCACAGCACTTTCCACAGCAGCATCAGATTTGTCAAATGATGGTGCAGAAACCTTCACCAGTCATCCCAGGACTGCTTGCAGAGCTGTCAAAACACACCTTCCAAACAGTGATGGGTGTACCTGCTCTGCACCATCCTGCCTGCCTTGCCAGGCTGCAGGCAAATCCTCCTGCACTTTCCTTCCCAAGCTCCTCCCCTGCTGCTTTGGGGCAGTTTTCCCACCGGGATCTTGAAGGAAGCTACCTCATTTGGGTTTGCAGGCAAGATTGTCTCCCCAGCAAAGCCTCAGCTTGGATAAGGCAGTCACATTATTCTTGAGCTTTCCGAGGCTTTTATTTTTCCATGCAAACAGCCCTCCACCCTCGAAGAGCACCTCTCCTAGTGTCTGCGAGGCTTCTGCTTCTTGTTTGACATTCCTTATTTACAAAGCAAACAGAATGTTCCTTTTAACACACATCATGCTAAGTTTATTAATGAAGAAAACAATCCCAGGGGGTCAACCCAGGGGACCCTTGAAACCTGCCAGCAAAAACTCTTCAAACGCTCAACGCGTCAGATCCTACAAAACGATATTTCACACAATGAAGTAAAAATAATATTTTTCTTTCGGCCTTTCCAGCCGTTTTTGTGGAGAGCAGACAGAAATTATTTTCTTACTCTGCTCCCAGAGCAGAGATCTGTATGAAGCTGCGTTTATTTGTTTAACACGATGATTTCATCCTAAATGTCTCGACAGCAAATAGTTGGTGGTTTAATAAAGGCTCTTTGAAAGAAGGGCCTAAGCAGTTATTTGTACAGGGAAAATGTGAAGTATGTGGCTCTCAGGAGGAGAGATAGAAATGCCTGTTGTGATTACGGGGTGTGGGGAGTACCCTAAAATCCTCACTGTCTGCCAGGGTAGGAATGGTGACTCCTGTGGCTGTTTCCTCGTTGCCACCAAGCTGAGCTGCTGCAGCAGACCATGGGGATGAAAGTGGTCTGACCGTGTTATCCACAAGTGACTGATATGCCCTTAGCTCTCCAAAGAAAATGCTCTTACAGAAGATCAAGGATCTGCTGTTTGTGCAGAACAGTCTGATAAAGAAAGCAATAAACTAATGATAAGCAGACTTGGAACTGGCTAGCGAGCCCCGTGTGGTGGTCAGCAGAAAAAAAAATGCATTCTGAGATGGCTAAAACTAAAGTTTGAGGAGACCTTATCTTCACTAGTTGGATTTCCAAGTGGTCAAAGAGTTCCTGAAATGTCCACATGCACCTGCTGTCTCTGCAGAGGCATCTCTGGAAATACTTGGTGTGAAGTGGAGCTCCCACATACCATGTTGGTGTACACACATAG
This sequence comes from Antrostomus carolinensis, assembly GCF_000700745.2. NCBI lineage: Eukaryota > Metazoa > Chordata > Aves > Caprimulgiformes > Caprimulgidae > Antrostomus > Antrostomus carolinensis. The sequence goes on from NW_010287597.1 coordinate 23,557, forward strand.
GTATACACATCAACAAGTCAACACAGTTTTGGAAATGCTTGATGCAAGGGACCAAATGGGGTGCTTCTCTACAAAAGGTGTGTCAATATTATATCTCAGATGTATGTGATCTGGATTCTTCAGCTTGTAAAATGTTTCACATTTGTTGTTTTGTTTTCAGCTGCATGAATCACTATTCAACTGGTTCTTAATTTAGCATCTCTGCTGTTGAGCAAACATGTTTCTAGCCACAGCAACTGGGCCAAGTTCAAATCTGGATCAGGGGCTTGGAGTAGGCTCTGTCTTTTTTTACGTATGCACTTTTAAGAATGACAGATTCAGTGCAATTTGATCTTGGTCAATATTTCTAGATTCTGTTGGGATTTACTAAGTATAGTCTAAGGAATAGATCTTACTACATGTAGACTAAGACTGTGGACACTAACCTTTGACGTTAATAAGTTTTAAAAATATTTAATGCAATGTATTTGCAGTTCCCAGTAGCTGGTGGTAACACTTACAAAGCCATAGGGTGATACTCTGTTACATACGTGTAAGCAGGTAGTAACTCTGATGAAGGTGGAGCCATAGTAGTTGAACTTGGTCTAATTCATCAGATGTGAAAGCAGAGTTGTCTCACAGGTACCACCATGCTAACATGACTTTATAATGATTGCAAATATTTTTTATAATAAAAAAGAAAAAGAGCTTGTCTTCAGAGAGCCATTTGTGAGTATTTTAATTGCCTTTTCTCCTTCTACTTCATATGACTTACACTGTCACTGAAATTTGAAACACAAAGTTAACTAGGGGCTTCAGTGGATTCAAGCTTTTGTCCAAGGATCACTGGAGCACTTTGAAGTGAAAAATAGTTGTGGGCTGTCATTTATCTTCCTTGCTATGGTCACATTGTGTAATGTAGTAGACCAGGATGGATGGAACCAGGGAGGTTGCAAAATTTAACACTGGCTATGTAATATTCATCAAAACATATTACTACTTATAATTAATTGGTTATGATCTGTACAATAATTGCAAACAGAAAACCAGATAATTAAAAGAAGATACCAAAACAATGTGATTGTATTTAACTTTTAAAATGTGGAAAAATGCTTGATACATGAAATAAAACTCGAAATAGGAGGTGGGAAGAAAGTTTAAAAGATGGCACAGCTAGAGTGCAAAATTACTCTAAGTTCTTTCCAAAGTGGATTGTGGGCTATCTTCATGCTTTGCACAAAAAACAGTGCAGCAGCACTCAGAATCTGGTCTCTTAATCTGAAATGTTTTGTAACATGAGCTATGTACTCCTTCCTCTGCAGATGCAAATTAAAATCAGAGCTTGCTGAACATACTAATTGGGCACTCAGATCAGCAAACACTGGGGAGGTGAACTGACTTGAAGAGACATTCAGCAATGTCTGTCTGTTGTTGAGAAATTCAGAGCGTAGCAGAAGGGACACAACAGCTGCTGAATGTCCCAGCCACATGCTCCAGCCCCCAGCCTGGGCTAGACACATTGAGCTTTGTAAAGGAGAAGTGTCTCTGAACACTGCTGAGCCTCTGGTTGTCTCAGGAAGTATCCAGGGGAAAAGCATTTTGCACCTTTGCCTGGACCCACTGATGGACAAAGAGGTGCCTGAGGTTACTGTCAGCTGTAGGCAAATTTTCATCGTCTCTTTCCAGCCTGTTTCCCACAGTGCTAGTAGCGACTGTGTTTGTCCAGATCATTCGGATGACCTCCGAAGCTCTATGAATTGATGAATCTCAGTGAGGCAGAATATAATTGAATTGCACAATGATAAATTTGCTGAACATCCACATCCCCCTCTTCCCCCAGCTCCAGGTATTTCTAACATCAACATTGCAAGCATCTAGAAAAAAAATCACTGCCTGGTGATTTCTATAACTTTAATAACATTTTTAGAGTCATCATCCATGCATAACTGACAAAAATCATAGGGAAAGATAGTATTTTTATTAGAGAAGTTGACATTTTGGGCACACAAGCCCTTTATCAGACAGTAATTTCAGTTATGATATGTATGACTTCACATGGCCAAATCAGCCTTTTTAGTTAGGTTGTTACCACGCGGGAAAAAGAAATCCTTCAAAGCAAGGCTGAGTGATAGGAAAGTGAGACAACATAACCAAGAAAGCTAACCTGGCTAGCAACATGCACTGTGTGTCCTTAATGCTGAGTCAAACTGTGGCTGATCTGAGGAGCAGCTAAGAAACCCCATCATCATCCTCCATCATCATCATCATCATCATTGTCATCATTGTCATCATCATCATCATTATAATCTCAAACACACACACATAAGCACACAATTTGAATCACACAGTAATAGCAAAATTTTGAATGAGCCTTTGCTATTTCCCATTTGTAAGCCCAGCTCAAATCAAAGTTGTTTCAGACAGGAGTATTTCAAACATCTTCAATTTTTCTATCTGTAGATATATATTGTGTAAAAAGAGACTTATCAGATTTTAATGTGATAGCTTACAAGTTCTGGTATATTGATGAAGCCTTTGCAGCTTAAAAACTTTCCTTCAAACCTAGATGACTTTATCTGTAAATGTAACTTCTGTAGTGATTTCCACAGTACTAGTCAGTTACTTTCTGAGGAGCAATTCATTGGGCTTAGACTGGGTAGGTCTAGCACTAAGACATTCAACAAAATTAATGACATGTTACAAGATTTGAACTATAATTAAAAAATAGACATTCTGACTTCATCAGAAAAAACTACAACCTAGTGAAACTCATCTAAACTGCCATGATCTTAACGTGGTCTTCGTATCTGCTCAGATGGAGGTATGTACTAGTACCCAGCATGTTTTTTGACAGCTGTTGCTGAGAAACCATAAAAAAAGCAGTCCAAGATTTACAGCCTTGGAAAAGGTGTGTCTCACAACTTCTGTTCAGAATTTTTGTTGTTTGATTCCCCTCAGCCTCCCCTCAAAGACTGTAACCTTCAACTGTTCCACAGAGCAAAATCACTGAGATGAAGAGATTCATTCGCTGAGCCTATTTTCCTTGCTTTTTTTTTGACTTCTCAGAAAGCCAAGTGAAGCTTGCAGAATGGGCTTGTGAAAATGATGGAGATTTGGAGGCTCTCAGAAATTAGGAGCCTAAAAGCACCTGGACAGCAACACCACATGCCCCAGGGAAAGGATCCAACAGGAAGTCTGAAGCATTTCCTCAGAACTTAAGACTGCAAGTAGACCAGAGCTCACCCGAATTCAAGTGTCTTGTGTCCCAAATTTGGGATGACTTGCAAAATGCTTAGAGGACTGTTGATGGTGGTGTGGGTTAGGAGTACAAACAAAGCATATCAGGGAAAAATAGCATTAGAAGGCAATGTTGTCATAGTCTGTTGCAGAGGCATCACAATGATCTATAATTATCTCTGTAGTGATGATTATCTTTGAATTCTGATTATTTTTATTAGTGCTTGATATATGAAAAAAAAAAAAAAAAGAAGAAGAAGTGAACTCACTACATACCTTTAAAATTACTGGTCATTAAAATAAAATATTCTCTTGGTCCCAAAAAGGAGTTTTGGACAGTCAACACAAATGAGGATTATTCATACAAGTTATTGTGAGATCAGTTATGTTGACTTCAGGGACCAAATACTAACATATCCCCCCAAAATATTCAGGCTCCAACTCTATGCCCTCAAAATATTGTTTTTACAAAGATAAATCAATACTGGCCCTTTCAAAGCTCGTGCTGCATCCAGCAGTATTCCATACACACACACAAAGGTGAGGTTTGCAAACCTGATGGACTTGTAAGTCCTTAATGTCTTTGGACCAAGGTATCTATATTACAAAAGGGATGGGATCCAGATTAAAAGCTATCTCCACATTAAAAGGGCAGACAGACAAGACAGGAAAACCAAGCTCCTCTTTAGCCAAACACTTAGATAGAAATGTAGCTGCCCAACTTTTGCCATCCATATTTGAGACTGTCTTGGTCTAATAATTCTCTTAAAGGTCCCCAAGGTAGTGTTAAAGCAAAATTCAGACATAGGGATTGCTGGTTTATGTTCCCAAACTCATACTATTGTACCCTGTCACACTCAGGAAAAATCAAAAGAGTAAACAGAATATGATAAAAATGTACAATTTTAAAGTGCAATAACTAGAACAAGTGTATGACAGTCATTAATACATTCTAAAATAGCAACCCCAACATTTACTATTTGTAGATTGTGTAACATTATCTATTAGGAAGGTGAAATCGACTCTGGTTTACAACACATATTTCATTGAGGTTTGTATGGTCAGTTAGCCTGATTTTTTGTCACTCATATAATAATAATATTAGATTGCAGAAACAGTTTCACTGGTCTTGCAGTGATCATAATACAGTAGACATAATACGACTGAAAAAACCCGCTAGTCTAAACCAAAGGGAAAATCATCATTCAGCCTTGTGCAAATCATAAGAAAATCTTTCAGTTTAATACAAGAATGTAGTTAAATTAAGTAAGTTGAATTATTTTAACTGCCTTGGCATGGTGGGAGATGAGCTCTGATACTGTCATCTATGCTGCATTCCTCTTGATGTTGAATTCATAACATAATAAAATGTGGTGGGTTGACCCTGGCTGGATGCCAGGTGCCCAACAAAGCCACTCTATCACTCGCTCCTCAACTGGACAAGAGAGAGAAAATGTAACAAAAGGCTTGTGGGTCAAGATAAGGACAGAGAGAGATCATTCACCATTATTATCAGGGGCAAAACAGATTTGACTTGGGGAAAATTAATTTAATTTACTACCAATCAAGTCAGAATAGGATAGTGAGAAATAAAACCAAATCTTAAAACACCTTCCCTTCACCTCTCCCTTCTGCCCAGGCTTAACTTTTGTCCCAGTTTATACCTCCTCCCCTCTGAGTGGCAAAGAAGGACAAGGAATGGGGGTTGGGGTCAGTTCATCACACATTGTTTCTGCTGCTCCTTCCTCCTCATGGGGAGGACTCCTCACACTCTTCCCCTGCCCCAGCATGGGGTCTTTCCCACTGAAGACAGTCCTCCACGAACTTCTCCAATGTGGGTCCTTCCCATGGGGTCCTACACAAACTGCTCCAGTAAGAGTCCTTTCCATGGAGTGCAGTCGTTCTGTGACAGACTACTCCAGCGTGGATTCTCCATTGGGTCACAGCCTCCCTCAGGCATCTACCTGTTCCAGTGTGGTGTCCTCCATGGGCTTCAGTTGGTCATCTACTCCACCATGGACCCCCATGAGTTTCAGGGGGACAGCTTGCCTCACCATGGGCTTCACCACAAACTGTGGGGGAATCCCTGCCCCGGTACCTGGAGAACCTCCTGTGCCTCCTTCTTCACTGACCTTGGCATCTGCAGAGTTGTTGTTCTCACACTTCTCACTCCTCTCTCCAGCTGCAAAATGTGCCTTTTTTTTTTTTTTTTTTTTTACTTTCCCTTTTCTAAAATTTTTTTAACCAAGGACACCACTGTTGCTGATGGGCTCAGTCTTGGCCAGCAGTGGGTCCATCTTGGAGCTGGTGGCATTGGCTGTGTCAGACATGGGGGAAGCTTCTGGCAGCTTCTCACAGAAGCCGTGTCCGTAGGCATGCCTGCCCCACCCTCCACTACCAAAACCTGGCCATGCAAACCCAATACATAAAAGGATCAGTATCCTAGTAATCATTGCCTCACAGTGTATTAAGAGCATTTCTAGAAAACAAATGACACCACTGTTTTCAGAAACTGCCCTTCAGCAGTGCACAGACATAAGCTGTTTGTGAATACCTTGATATAAACAATGGCACTTGCTGGAAAGAGAAGCAACCATCCACACAGGTGGTTTTGGTTAGGAAGTGCATGCTCATAGAAGGCTGTGCAGAAACTAAAGCAGGCTGTCATCTCCTTTAAAAACAGACCTTCAGAGCATCTACTAGCCAACTGCATAAGTATCAATGGCTTATTCCATCAAGGATGCCTGTCTAATTGCATGTCGCTTAAACTCCAGTATATGAAAGTTTTCACTTTCAGATTGCAATTCCATATAAGAACAGACGCACTCCTGTGAAGGATCTGTAGTGCCTACTCTGGTCATTGTTGAACTCTTACAAACATCATGGACAATGCATTCTCTGAGCTATCATTTCAACAGCTTGAAGAATAGACAAGCTAAAAATGTGTTTGAAAATATAGATGTCAATAAAGTGTTTACGTGTTCTAGACAATATCTTTGTGATGGAGTATTCACTTGTCCTATTTCCAGGCTACAGAGGACTAAAATCTAAAGGACCTACTGCCTGACACTACCAAAAGCTTCTTATTTTTGCAGATCTCAGCTAGGGTTGGCTGAGTTCCCCTGTCAACCCGACCTCAATATTCGACCCAGAGTGATTATAGGATCTGGGCGATGTGTTGATTACAGACATTGTGGCATGATTCAAACTCAGTGTATGATAAAGGGAATCTGGCAGTTGGAGCTTGTGCCCCACTTGTGAGTGATGGTCAGGTTGTCCTTATGTGCAGTGGAAGTGCTTTGCCCACCCTGCTCCTCTGTCACCCCAGCACATCTCTTCCCATTGCCCCTGGGGCACAACACACCTACAGTAGTCCGTTTTTGTTAATTGTGAAGATTAACACAAAGCACTTTATGACTTAAATGATCAAATACTCCATTAAGTCCACAGCACAATTTACTATTATTATTACCGCTATGGTTGGTGTTGTGGTAGTGCTGAGGGACAAAACAGAGGGAAGAATGGGTCACTGAATCAAGCATTGTAATGACAGCAAAGGGAAAGGAAAGTTGTGATTCACAAAAGGTCAGGGATATCTAGTTCCTGGAGAAATCTAGAAATCCTTGACAAAGGTGGAGCACTTAAATTTACTGATATGTATGTAACACACTACTAGAACTCCTTCACAGAAATATGTTGCTGAACATACAGATCTGCTCGAGCTTCTGGTCTTGCATAAATCTGGGATTGCTACAATTTCAAACATTACAGGGAAAAAGACATGTCTTAGTATCTGAAACCATGTTGTGAATTCCTCCTCACTAGATGCACCTTATCTGTAATCCTTGCTACCCTCTCTTATATTCCCCTGGACTGTTTGTAGTGCTCAGCTGAGCCATTGATTAGAACATATTTGCTCTTATTTTCTTGGTATTTTAACAGAAAGAAAAGACAAAACATTAGCTGAGCTGTGGGGTCCAACACTCAGGAAGGTAAAAGCATAGAAGCAATGGACAGGTGAAAGAAGAAGCAGAAGTAAAGCTGTGAATTAGCATCTCTTTCCTTAAAATCAATCAATTGCTTGAATGTGTGGCAAAATATAGCAGAAACAGGTGAAAAAGAAAGTGTTTTACAGCGGTTTAAGTCTCGTCATATAGCACCATAGGCACGGCTCTATTTCATTACATTTTTTCTCACTTCTGGCTGTTTGAGAAGTGTTCCAGCTATGTTTTCTTGGTGTTTCTGTAGCTTTTTAATCATTGAGGGCTTTCTAACTTCTTTATTTCTAGCTGTAAGGCATTTTGTGGGAGTAATATACGTTGTTTTCCTTGCTGGTTTTCCTGTTAGGCAACTCTTTGGTTTGGCAGCTTAGCACTGATTTTGTGGCCTATAAATGATTGCTTGTTTGCTTAGTTCTGACTTTGTCACTTCTTTGGACTTCTTGTCCTCTTCTGCTCTCAATATGCAGTTCTTTTTTCTCTTTC
>NW_010287597.1:31276-34879 GCF_000700745.2 Antrostomus carolinensis
CAAGCTGAGTGAGCCAGACTGACCTCACCTGCCAGGGGGTGGTACCCAGGTTCACAGCCTGGGTGCTGGGGTAGGGGTACCTAACGCTGCTGTGGGAAGAAGTGACTGCCCGGCTGGGATGCCTCACCCTGCAGGCAGCAGGCACTGGCTGCTTTGCTGACAGGAGACAGAACTCGACACAGACGGAGCTGTAGAGCCAGCTGCCTGATGCCAGTCGACGTCTGTGTGAGAGGCTCCCTCTGGACGCACAGGCTGCTTTCAGTCTTGTTCTTTGCCCTGGATCCTGCTCTCATTTCTGCAAGCTGGTTCTCTGTTTCTGACTTGCTGTACAAACCACCAGCTCATATCAATTCACTTAAGTGACTTCCCTAGTATCATAGGAGAATTTCATGGGACAGAGATAAAGAGCTTTACAAGCTTTTTCAACAACCTTAACATTGAGACCACCTCTTTATAACTCTCCCACCTTATTCCATGCATGCTTTACAAATTCTGCAATAAATGAGGCAAGAAACCTCCAGACAGCAGTTTTCTTCAGTAAACAAGTCCATTTTATCCCCCAAGTATTACATCCCATGCTCTGACTAATGCAATACTCCTGAGGGGAAAAAAAACAGCATGTAAATATGCAATTGGACTACCTCATCATGCCAACACATGAGGGGGGTGAAATAACTTGCACAAATTTCTTTCGTTCCTAGATTTTGAGTGCTTGGCTCAACAATCTTTATGCTTTACCAGGATTGTAATTCCCTTTGTATTTGAAATTAATCTGGCTCCTTCCAGTTTGGAAGATGAATGGGGCCATACATTTCAAACCCTCAGCACAGAATCTTGATCACAAACTCAACACAGCAAGTGTAACATCAGGCTATCATCCTTTTGTATGGGCTGTGCTATTGGAAGAACTGAGATGTACATTTTACAAGGCCTTCACAGCCATTCTGTTGCATTTGGAAGAATATGTGTTAGGGATTTTGTGACTCAATCACAGGTTCGCAAGGAGAGCTTTTTTCCAGTGTTTATAACTCATCTGCTCCTCTCCTTCCTTTTCTAATCTGTTCATTCATTCAACCCATCACACACTAGTTTTTTCCACTAGCCTCTTCCTTTGTATGAGTGGAATGACTTAGTTTGCTTTACAAGTGAGCCCTGTCACATGTATGACTTAACTTTCAACTATCCTGATACTTTTAAATTAGCAGTAAATTCCAGGGAAAATGAAGCAGCTTTGCACTGAGGAAGCCCAATCATAAAGCCATCTCTTTTTGCATCTAGGCATCATTAGCCTGGATACCTCAGCTGACCTGTTGCTGTTATGGATATCTTCCAAGTGGCAGAGAATGAAAAGAAACCTTAAGAAACCTACAGGCATTTAATAACCTATACCAGCATCTGTATGGCACAAAAATCAATGCCTGTCTACCTACAATTTTTTGTTTCACTTGTTGCCTCACAAATAGCCTTCAAAATTTCAAGAGGTGGATGCATGGTTTTAGGACCAATAGTGATTGATTTATCATTTTATAGGTCAGGAATCACAAAGCCCTTTTACATCCCCAATGGCAGGGAAGATGAGTCAGCAGGCGGGAAAGTGCCCTATTTCCAGAATCAGTACCATTGCTGGGTCACTAAAATGCCACATCACTAGATATCTGAGCAGCTAAAAAAAGACTTCCTTGGAAATATACAAAACTTTACAATTATTTATTGCCAGAAGAAATATTAGCAGCCAGGTCATGTAACGAGAAAGCTGCTCAGCCATAACACTGTCTTCTGAAGGTGTGGCGGAAATGGGACGGAGCTGCTGCAAGGGGTCTGTCCACCTTACAGCTTCCCAGTCACAGATAGGTGCCTTCTCTGACCTTGTGGATGCAGTCTCCTGTAGTAAAAATCTGACTAGATTTGGTGGAAGGACCTATTTTTTAAAGTAATTTTGATGTTGAGTAACCCAGAGTTACTGCTGAAATTGGTATCCAGCACCAGGGAAGAGTCCAGCACTGAGGGTGTGCGTCAATAGGCAGAGCTACCCTAAATTAACATCTTTCTGTTTTTGTAAGCTCTCCACAAAAAAGAAACCATTTGCCTTATCATCAAATATAGCAATTAATAAAATATTTAATATAGCTGGCTTTTTGCATATGGCTGGTAACTACAGGGGAAGCTACGGTCAGCACTGCTCAACCGGTAGGTCCTACAGCTCACAACCAAGTTCTCCGTGGGTCACGTGGCCAAGACCAGTTTGGCCAAAATCTATGCAGTGTATGTGGTCCCAGCTGCTCAGACAAGTGGGTGCTCAAGCAAGGAAGAGAGATAGACTCAAACGCAAACCTAGTGGCCTCGGCACAGATCCTCCAGACTATTACTCTTGAGGATGTGGGCCTTGGTCACTGCCCATTTTCTCTGTTTCTTGACACAGACTGCCTCTCTTACAGCAATAGGATGTTCTTTAGCAGCCTGTCTTCCTCCTTGAAACTGCTAGCGTTTATCACCACCTCCCTGCCTCTCCTCTGCCTGCCCACCACTCTTCTAGGCAGCTACGTACCTTTTCCTTCCCCAGAGGATTTCTAGGTGGATCCCTCTTGATCTTGTGTCTCTCTCTGGTATCCAGCCACAGTTTCTCCATCCCAGACTCCTTTACTTGCTCTTCTCATTTGGAGTTTCACTTGAATGACTTTACATAACGTTCCAAATGACATCTTTATTGCAGTATCTGCATGCCCCAGCACAATTTGCCAAGGGAGGTGTTTTATAAATAATATTATTACTTTGAAGACTTAATCCTGTGGAATCACAGAACATGTGGTTATGTTTAAATACATTTGTTTTCACTGTGTGTCCTCTATTATGATTTTACCCCGCTGTGTGATATTAGTGCAATAAGTGCTATTTATCCATAAGATACCAACAACATGATCTGCTTCAAGTGCAACATGTTGGCTTGTCTCCCTCTGAGAGACAGAGGTGATACTTCAACATAACCTTGTCTGACCTTCTTGGGGTTGGTCTTCTAAATCCAAGACAGAACTAGTGATCCTACTGATTCAGGACAGCAGCTTGAGTAGGTCCTCATTATGTTTTCAGAACCATCCGTGACCAGGTCAGTTGGACCAGATCCTACTTACAGGCCCGGTTTCTGAAGCTTCAGAAGGTCACTACACATGTACTTAGGACAGATTGTCCTGTTTGGGCACCATGCATCCACAGGTATTTTCTGTGTGCAGCAAAAGCACAAGTTGCAGCAAAGTGATTAGGGAGGCTGGCATGTCTCTGCTCAAGTGTTCTCTGAAAGCTATGTGTTTAGGGGCAAGCTATGTATCTATGTAACATGTCTGGGTCTGCCAATGTGGGGAAAATAGTGATGCTGTTAACACACAGCAAAGATTCATGATTTCTGTCATCATTGGACTGATTTTAACCAGCTCACATCAATTAACCATTACAGAGACAATTAGAATTAAATAAAGCACAAAAGATGTCATTGGCAATGGGCTAACTGCAGTTGAGAGCCTAGGCCAGCCAGCAGCAGGAAGGAGGATGTAGAAACAGTCTGAAGGAGGCTCACCTAGGAAATAATCATAGAATCACAGAATGGTTTGGATT
>NW_010287598.1:0-2076 GCF_000700745.2 Antrostomus carolinensis
GTTTTTCCTGATCACTTAAATAAACAGAACTGTTCAAATAAAGTAAAACAGAAAATATTTACCCCACCTGTCACCAGAAGAGCGGGCACTGATGGGCAGAAGTTCAGGGCAAAGTCTGTCTGGGAGATTCTGCGTGAACTGCAGAAAATAAAATTCAGTTAACAAAATAAACCCGAAGTGTCAGGTACTAAATCAAATGTTTCTTCTTCAGGTTAAAAGTCGAGGAAGCCAAAGAAGTTCAGAGTCTCAGGAAGCGACCCAATGGGGTGAGGTAAGGGCTGTGGCACCGCGGGTGTAAAGTCGTGCGTTGTCCCGGGGTGTAACGGAACAGGAAACGTCTCTCTCCTCATGTCCCCCCTTCCAGTACAGACCGTTCTGTGTCGGAGAGTGATAAACCGTGTTCCTGCTGGAGGAGTTTCTACCTGAAAGCCTGAGGATGGAAAAGGGGGGAGTTGGGTACAGGCACACAGGGGCAGCTGACAGTGTGCAAAGGCTGTTCTCTGTCCCTGCCTTGATGAAAAAGATTAAGGTTGGGATTTACCAGGAAATGTATTTTCACGAGGTTACTTTTATACCTGTTTAAGTTGGACATCTTCAAACCTCCTCCATCCTAACTCCCCTCTCTCCTCTCATCTTGTGCCATTGATTAGCTGATGAGCTGGTTGAAACCTGCTCCAGTAATGAACTTTGTTCCTTATTTTGGTGACTTGCTGTAAGGCACTAAAACCTGCCTTAACGTCTCCCCGAAACAGTGACAGTTCCTCTGATGCTGTGAAGGGGTTAGGAAAAGTGACAATTTAGTGTTAATAAGGTGTGTGAGACCATCTGCTGGATTTAGAGAAGGATGAAGAAACACGCTATTGTTGGTAAGATGTTTCCTTCCACTGAATTGTATTTCCTTTCTTTATCCGCTTGACTAGCGCTGTAGCTCTGCTCGTGGGAGAGAAGCTGCAAGAAGAAGCAACACTCGTGGTAAGTGCTAGATGCTCCATCACCTCGGTGCTAAGATGTAGTGATGTGAAAACATCAGCATGGTCCAGCTGATCACTGTGCAGGTCTGGCCTGGGGTAGGACTGATGTCACAGCTCAATCCTGAAATGTTTTCTGTCTTTTTATCCAGAATTTGAAGACTAGCATTAAACTGGAGGGAAGCTTTAGGGTTTCTCGCTATTTCTTAATTTACAGGATGACCCGTTCCAGATGAAATCCGGGGGAATGGTGGACATGAAGAAGCTGAAAGAAAGAGGCAAGGACAGGTGGGTGCGTATAAGCTCTGAAGATCTCTCCCTGGACTAGTGTTACATGACAGCTACTAATGAAGTAAGCAGATGTTGTGTTGCTTTGAAGAGTTTAACATAATGCAGTTTGCCCAGTTATTGTTACCTTAACTTGTCAAATTAGTTTAAAAAAACCCCCAAAAACCAAACAAATGCAAAACTGTAAGCGTTGTGGTTTCCATTTAGGATTAATGAAGAGGAAGATCTGAACTTGGGAACTTCCTTCTCGGCTGAAACCAACAGGCGGGATGAAGATGCTGACATGTAAGTTGTGCTGCCTTGTGTCTGGGAAGTTGGATTTGGGGTTGAGTGTCCCCTCACAACTTATTTTTTTCTTTCTTGGATACTGAGTAGTCCTAGAACATCTTCACAGTTCTCACTGAAACTTTCACTTGCCCTTTTGCCTCCTGGCTGCCAGACTGGAGAAGTCTTTTTCAGGGACAAAGACGGGAAGTGCCAACCAGCCAGTGTGATGGCATCAAATACTGGCAGGAACCTTCCCTACTGATTGTGAAAGAGCTTGGGGGATCGGATAATTCCTTGGACAGAGAAGCAAGTATCTTGCTTCTTGCAATTTGACCGAGTTGTTTTGGAGAGATTATTCTTTCCCCTCTCCTAGCTATCAGGGCAGCGATGCAGCTGTGCTCAGCAGTGCTGGGACGGAGTACAGACAACAGCATTAAATACCGTGCATCCCTTGTGTGCTGTTGTTTAGGATGAAGTACATTGAGACTGAGCTGAAGAAGAGAAAGGGAATTGTGGAGAACGAGGAGCAGAAGGTGAAGCTTAAGAATGCCGA
>NW_010287598.1:2166-5987 GCF_000700745.2 Antrostomus carolinensis
GCATTCCTGAAGTGGACCTGGGAATTGAGTATGTCGTTCATGGATTAGTTGGTTGTGGTTTGAATTGCCAGGATGAGCAGCTGTTGATTAGCAGAGCAGCAGTGGGGCTGGATTCTACAGCCCCCCATTGGCTCTTTGGTGGGACGGAGCCTAGTTCTGGATTAGTGCGGTATCTAGCACAGCGTGTTCTACACAGAGGTAGGGATCCAGTGCAGCTCCATTGTATGACTTTTGGGAAAAAGCTCTTTTAATTTTTATAACTTGAATCTAGCAGCTTTCTGGAGAATAAGTTTATGCTCTGCACTGAAGATGCACTAATGGTACGAACTTCCCTTCTGCCTTTGAAACAAAGCATCTTTTTCTATAGCACTGCCTCTTCTTTCAAGAAACGATAAGTTTATACGCTGCACTGAAAGAGGATGCACTAATGGTACGAACTTCCCTTTTGCCTTTGAAACAAAGCATCTCTTTCTATAGCACTGCCTCTTCTTTCAAGAAACACATCAAATACCATAGCAGTGCTATTACTGTCCCCAGAATCCATCCACTTAGCACTTCTACACCTACTACCCTTTCTAAATATGAGTATTTTTTTTCTTTGCTTTTCTTCCAGTGCAAAAATAAAAAACATCATCTCAACTGAAGAGGCCAAGGCCAAGCTGCTGGCAGAGCAGCAGAACAAAAAGAAAGACAGCGAAACTTCCTTTGTTCCCACCAACATGGCTGTTAATTATGTCCAGCACAACAGATGTAAGTCTCATGTAGCTCTCCTAACTCAGGTCTGACTCTCTCTTCTGCTGTCAGTTGGGACAGTGTCTGATGCACAAGAAATTAGTTAATGTATCAGCACAGGCAGCTGTCTGAGTCCTTTCTCTGGGATGCTCATGTAGACCCCATCTGGCTTGGTGTTTTTCTTCCATCCGTCAGCAAGGAGAGGGACTTATTGCTCATGGCTTGACTTGCTGCTGGTGAACTCCTAGCTGATGCTGCCTCATGAATGTCAAGACTTTTCTTTAAGTTGTGTCTTGAGCATGCCTGTCTCATCTGCAATTCTAAATCATGGGTTAGAATGGAGAGAACCCATTTTTTTAGGCTGCCAAAGCAGACAGGTGGTCGAGCAAGCACAGACCTTACTAGACAGGAGATGGGAATTAATTTGTAGGAGAGCCTCTCATACGGCAGCCATCTGGAGGAATGGCAGCCTTCTGCTGTGTCTAACCATGCTTACAGGGGTGATTTGGAGTCAGATTTGTGTGTTCTGAAGGAAACAAGGAGTCTTTGGGCCACTTCTGATTAAATACAGCTGCTTAAATTTGCTCTCTTCCATCTTGCGTGTGGTGATTATCCACAGAAACTAATTACAAGAACGTTTGTTCTGAGGTGCTGTTGTTTCTGCTAAAGATCAGTTGTAACAAATGTCATAGAAATATGTCCATCTGAATAACAGCTTGTCTGATGTTTTCCTTCTTTCAGTTTATCATGAGGAGCTCAATGCCCCAGTGCGAAGGAACAAAGAAGAGCCAAAGCCCCGTCCACTGCGAGTGGGGGATACAGAGAGGCCAGAACCTGAGCGTAAGTTCCTAATCTGAAATGTCATAAGGAGAGAGACTGAAACTCTTCTGGGGTCTCACACAGAGAAATCATCTTATCTCCTCTGTATGCCCTGAAATAGTGAGAAAATGGAGTAATCTTAAATCCATGAGAGGTTATTGCTCTTGATGTGCCCCTAACTAGGTCACACATGAAGCCCTTTGGTTGGAGGCTGTCTTTAGATGTGTAGCATAGATCACACCTCAAATTAATTGCCAAAGCTGGTTGACAAGGGTTTGATGAAAGCTGGAATAGCAAGGGGTGCAAAGGCTGGGGAGCATTGATAGCGAAAGCAGTAAACCTTTCGCATAGCAAGGGGCTGTATAAGGGAAGTGGTGGAGTTAAGGAAATATCTCCTGTGAAAGAACAGGTGTCGTGGTTTTAACCTGAACAGCAGCCAAACACCATCCAGCTTCTCACTCACTCTCCCCTGCTCTGGGGAATAGGGGAGAGAATTGGAGGGGTAAAGGTAAGGAGGCTCTTAGGTTGAGATAAAACCACTTTAATAATTAAAAAAAAAAAAGTAATAATAGAATATACAAATGAGTGATGCGTGGTGTAATTGCTCACCACCTGCTGAGCATTGCCCAGCCTGTTCCCAGCTAGTGATCCCAGAGGAGAGAAAATCCTGAAACCATAATCCTGAAGAAGGAGAGAGCACGAGCTTCCTGGCCAACCCTCATTTGTATGCTGAACATGACATTATATGATATGGAATATCCCATTGCCCAATTTCCAATGGACCCAATTTGGGTCTGTTGCTATTGCTGTGCTCCTCCCTGACTTGTACAAGTCCTTCTTGTGCACCTGCACACTAGGAAAACATGGGAAGTTGAAAAGTTCTTTATTTCTTAGCAACAACTGAAAACATCAGTATGTTATCAACATTCTTCTCATACCAAATCCCATACTGAATCGAACACACAGCGCTATTCTAGCTACTGGGAGGAAAATTATCTCTGTCCCAGATAAAACCAGGACAATGGGGAAATAATATTTCCTTCCCTTTCTTTTGAAGGATCTCCTCCGAATCGCAAACGTCCAGCCAATGAAAAAGCAACTGATGATTATCATTATGAGAAATTCAAGAAGATGAATAGGCGATACTGATGAAGGTGGGCTGAAGTCTTTGCAGTTGTTCTTATTTTCCAGTAATAAAGGATTTTGTGTCGATGACCTGAAACGGACATGGGGAGAGTCACTACCTTCGCATACTGGTGTTACCTACAGAGCTTTTATTGTGAATCAGTTTGCAGGTGATTGTGAACTCTTTGGTCAGTAAAATCTTGTATATAACATTTTCAGTTATAAAACTTCTTTTCTAAGAGCATGAGCTTTCATGGTTGGTATTTTTTAGTGAGAAAACAAACTTGCTTTTACAGATTCTTTCACCTACTTAAAAAAAAAAAGAGATCCTTTAAAAGCAGCAGCGCTGTTTGCCTTGTAAATACAAAGGGAAGGTATAAAACCACTTTGATTGAATGTAACTTTGTCAGAGACGTCTTGTTTGTTTGCAAGGGCCTTTGCTGCCTTGTGAGTGCTCCGGGAGAAGCCGCGGTGCTGGCTGTGCCCGCTGCTGCCTGGCTGGGTCCGTCACCAGCGCAAGAAACGACTGCAGATCCACAGCGCCGGGGATTTTATTTATGTACCGTGTTATTTTGTTGTATCTTTTTTTTTCCCCTCTGTAGACTTATTTGTGCAGCAGTTCGCTGCCTTTTATTTTAATTGCAAAGAAGAAGAAAATTGGATGAGGTTGTAACTGTTGAATGGGAAGAAAATCTCATTTTCAGCTCTTAGAACAGGGTCAATATGGCAGCTGGTGCCAGCCGCATCTTCCCGGTGTGATGTGCAGAAACTTACAAGGAAAGATTTAGAACTTGGAAATAATAATAAAAGGGTTTATTTAAATGACCTTAAATTACATTTTTCCTTCTGGGCTACGTGCTGATGGTTTCTGCGTGCGGTGGTAACCATGGGGCAGGTGTCCTGTGGCTGCGCAGGTGTCCGCAGCCTCTCACGCAGGAGTGGGAGCCCCCGGGAGGGCTGGGGTAGCCCCAGATTTTACTTTACAGGGGAGATGCGGTAAAGGCGCGAGTTTGTCTCGGAGCCCGTGCGCTGGTGCAGGTCCGGGGTGACACGGTGCCGGCCCCCGCGTACCCGCACACACGGCTGGAGCCGCAGCGCTGTATGTAACCACGGGCACCGCGCGAGGCCGCCCCGCGCTAATGACC
>NW_010287599.1:0-489 GCF_000700745.2 Antrostomus carolinensis
TGTAATGTCCCCAAATCAGAAACCCTTCCTTACTGTGCTCACTCTGCCCTAAATGCTGTCAACATTGTGGGAGGCATCAAACATCTCCAGGTCTTCTATGTAGTGAGCAGGGAACTGGGGTGCTACAATGACTCTGGGATCTAGCCCTGCACCAGCCACACCTTCATCCCCTGAGCCCCACTCTCTCCACTCTGCAACTTTCTTTCCCAGAACAACAATCCCATCATAAGATAACTTAAAACAAAATTAGTAAGGTCTAAATGATATGCCCAATGTTGAACAGTACATCAGTAGCAGAGCAGAGAAACACCTCAGGAGCTGGAGTAAGGCAGCACATCTCTGCTGCTGAACAAAGCAGCCTTCCCAGTGTCTTTCTAA
This sequence comes from Antrostomus carolinensis, assembly GCF_000700745.2. Lineage (NCBI taxonomy): Eukaryota > Metazoa > Chordata > Aves > Caprimulgiformes > Caprimulgidae > Antrostomus > Antrostomus carolinensis. The sequence goes on from NW_010287599.1 coordinate 379, forward strand.
CACAACAGCTGCTATTCAATGCTCTTACTCTCCCACCTGAAAGGAGGGTGTAGAGAGGTGGGGGTGGGTCTGTTCAACCAAGGAACAAGTGACAGGACAAGAGGAAATGGC
>NW_010287599.1:546-37685 GCF_000700745.2 Antrostomus carolinensis
TGGATGTGAGGAAGAATTTCTTTGCTGAAAGGGTTCTGAGGCATTGGAAGGAGTTGCCCAGGGTAGTGGTGGAGTCCCCATCCCTGGAGGGATTGAAGAGTCATGTAGACATAGTGCTGAGGGACATGGGTTAGTTGGGGACTTGTCAGTGTTGGGTTAATGACGGGACTCTATGATCTTAAAGGGTTTTTCCAATTAAGGTGATTCTGTGATTCCTCCACAGATAAATCCCGTAGGTCCTTTCTGCCCATAACCATGTGCAATAAATTTGTAACTGCATGATTCATGAGTGCTATTTGCCCTCTCATGTCTTTCATTCTCTATATCCCACCGAAAGGGAACCAAGCATTTATCCCTAGGACTAGTAGGTGTCTTCCAAGTCCAGATTGTAAAAGCGGAGTCTGGCCATGAACCTGGCCTGTGCTGGTGCCTCAGTTTCCCTGCCTGGAGGGCAGCATGGGCAAACCCAGCTCTAGGTATCTCTGAGAAGGTGAAGCCTTTGCTTTCAAATACCTGCAGCAGCAGTGGTGAGATCCCTGGTAGTGAAAGGAGCTTATATTCAGTGAAGGAATTTCAAGGTTATTATTCATCTGCTCTAATTTAGACATTAGCCTTAGGCTGAGATGAATCACAGCCCCAGCTCCCCTGACTTGGTTTCTGCATACTACTTAGGAAGCCTGGCTCAGGCACATATTGCTGTGTAAATCCTACTCAGCCGCCTGCCTGAAGGACTAAACCCCGATGTGCTGGCTTCCCTCTTCTCTCGACTCTTGCCCACCCCACTCCTCTCTAGGATTTGTCAACAGAGACTAAAGGAAAGAGGCAGGTGTGAATTTACTCACCAGGAGGCCAAGGAGGTGTTATGCCTCCTCTGATGCTGCCCATGTCACAAGATGCAGGGCTTAGGGGAACCCCAGTGTACCCCGCTGCGTGCAGTCCTGAGAGCTGTGAAAAGCTTTGGGAGAGCTGCTAATAAATGTCTAACTAAATCCCTAGGCTGCCCTGTTGTGCTGATCTTTCTCTTTCTTTGCCTTCTAGTGTAAAGAAAATGTCCTTCCTCCTTGCATTGCTTCCTAGATACATCCTTCTTGTAGTAAGAATACATCCTAAGAGAGGAGCATCGCCCAGTGCCTTGAGCCAAGGAAAATAGTAACCTCATACCGATGTGCTTAGTCTATGCTTAGAGGATGGGCTTTCTTTGGCATGGGGCAGTTATTTCTTCTTCTTTCAGCTGCAGTTTGATTTCATATCTCTGATCTCCTCCATCACCCTCCTCAGACTCATTCACTCTCCATTGCTTGAGAAAGGATAGTCAGGATTTCGATATATAAAGTCTACAAGGCTTAATAAGGAAAATAAAGTCATTTTTAGAGGCACTTGAGAAAGGATAGTCAGGATTTCTATATATATATAAAGTCTACAAGACTTAATAAGGAAAATAAAGTCATTTTTAGAGGGTAGATATACTCAAAAGTTCAAAGTGTTCTTATCTACAGAGGACCAACTAGCTGGTGAAAAGAAAAATCCAAGCAAGACCTTTCATCAGCTTTTGTGACTTCCTCAAAGGCCTAGAGAGTAGTTCATAAATTTATTTCTTTTAAATGATGTGAAAGGCCAGTGGAATTAAAGTCTTCACCTTCATCCTTCAAAGCCAAGATACTCTCATGTTTAGAGTGTGCTTTTAGCCAAGACAGCCAGAAAATCCTTTGGATCCAAGCCAAACAACCTTAAAAAACAAATTTGCAGATGAAGAAATGGGGTCTTGTGGAGTTACAGCAGGATGTGAAAGTCAATGTTTTAAGAAAAATGTCTAGGAGTCCTCCTGCTCAAGGATGTTTAGGATCAGTAACTCTCTGCATGCCCAAGGCTCCAGTGGTTTATAAATATTTAGCATCTTGTCCAGCTGAGGAGTCATGGTAAAATACCCCCATTTCCAGAATATATGAGTTTACAGCGTGATTTTACAGAAGTCACGAGGATTTGTTGGGTGCCTCCTCAGAGGAGAAGAGATTTTTACATTTAAGGGTTTGTTGTCTTGTTTTCTTACACTTCTTTTAGAGGTGGAGAAAACAAGTGTAATCTTGGTCCTTGTATTTTTTATGTTGCTTCAAAGGAGAGGATGCTTTAAAGGTCAGAAAACAGGTCTGGAATGAAAAAAAGCCTTGTTTCCTTGTTAGCCGCTCAGTCAGTGTGGGCTATGACATGCTGTCAGGCAGCTGTAGCTCTGCAGAGCATTAGAAACACCTTCACTCATCTCTCATCCTCTCCTCATTTTCTTTGGAACAAGCCAGATCCTTTATTTGAAACAAAGCCTTGAGCAAGAACTGGCTTTCAAAATTATCAAAATGCTGACATTCAACACTGATTCTTTGCAAGAGAAGAGTGGATGCGAAAACAACCTGATTAGCATTGCTCTTTGAATGTGTGATTTCGTTCTTCAAGCAATTAATTTGAAGCTTTTGGAATCAGCTTGTTTGCAAACATCAGAGTAGGGTAAGAGACCTTATCATCTAGCAACAGTAAGAGAAATAATTGGGGTTTTAGTATTAATCTGTAGTGGGAAGCAATACATCATAAGCCAAGGGTGTGGATCAATGGTTTAGTGTCCAGCCAGCAGCTAGTGATGAGTGCACCAAGGGTCACCACTAGGGCCCATATTGTCCAGCATGTTCATGATCTTTAGTTAAGAGGAGGAACAGACTGTCCAGTGAGGTTGTGCAGTGTCCATCCCTGCAAATTTTCCAAACCTAGATGGATCAAGTCCTGAGCAATCTGCTCTGCTCTCATACCTGAGCCTGCTGTGACCTGTAGACCTCCTGAGTTCCCTTCCACTCTGATCAATCTTGTGATCCTAAGATCCTATGACCTTGGTAATGTCAGAGTTACTCTCAGGAAATCAGCAGGTGACACAAAATTAAGGGCCTGATAGAATTGCAATTTAGAGGGACCTTGGGAAGCCTGCAGAGGGCTTGAAGGATCTGAGCTTACCTAGCCAGCTGAAGTGAGGCTGAAGACTGATCTAACGGCTGTCTGCAACTACTTGCAGGGGAGACACAAGTATGCTGGAGCCACGCTCTTCTCAGCAATGTCAGATGATATGAACAGTGGCAATGACCACAAATTGCACCTCGTAAAGTGTAGGTAGGACATTAGGAAAACATTTTCCCTTAGAGAGGTGATAAACAAGAGTTGCTCCTCCCTGCCTGGAGCTGCTCCTTTGGATATGCTAGAGCACAGCACTGTGATTCTGCAGTGGTGAGTGGGCAGCTCTCTGTGAGGGTAAGTACCAAGGATGTTCCCCCTTGTTTAAGTGAAGCCCTGTAAGGCAGTGTTGTATCTGAGCACATGGTTGATGCCTGGTTATGTCTTGTTTCCCTGGAATCTGATTTTGCTCTGGGCTGTGCGAAAATTCAGAGCAAGATTTATTTTTCTACCTCTTCTTTACTTTCTTTCATAGGTCATATGTAGATTTACTTTCTGTATGTGTATATAAAAACCTGGAGTGTCCACTGTGATATGAAATTTGTTCTCCAGTAAAATGGATAATACGAAAATGTACCTCAAAGTGAAGTTCTGTGTAATTATAGAGTCATAGATTAGTGTGGGACCTTAAAGGGAAGGGAAGGGACCTTAAAGACTATCTAGTTCCAACCCCCGTGCCATCAGCAGGGACACCTTCCACTAGACCAGGTTGCTCAAAGCCTCATCCAGCCTGGCCTTCAACACTTCCAGGGAGGGGGAAACCAAAGGTTCTCTGGGCAACCTGTTCCAGTGTCTCACCACCCTCACAGCAAAGAATTTCTTCCTCATATTTAATCTCAATCTCCCCTCTTCCAGTTTCAAGCCATCACCCTTGTTCTGTCACTCCTTGCCCTTGTCCAAAGTCCCTCCCTAGGAAGGACAGTACCTGTCTTAGAAAGGCATCCAGTTTTTACTGATGTTGAACAGATAGTTTATTCCTGTACTTAAAGGGATTTCACAAGATGATTGAGGTTGGAAGTGATCTCTGTAAGTCAGCTGGTCCAAACCCCCATCAAGCAGGACTGCCTAAAGGTGGCTGACCAGGACCATGTCCGGATGACTTTTGAGTACCTCAAATTTCTACAGTTTTAAGTCCCCCCAAATTGCTATTGCACTCTAAGGCTTATCCCAGCTTTAAAAAAGGTGGGAATGGATGCTCTTCAGCCACTCTATTCTGGACTCCACAGAGGACTTCTCCAACTCTCTAACTTATAGGAATGCTAATTGTGTGATAATAAGTCTCATTTGGCGTGAACCCAAGCACTCATCCCCCGCTTCGTGGCCTGGGCTGAGTTAGCAGTTTGTGTGGCAGAACCGAAAACACGAGGACTTTCAACACCAACATAACGCCTTTGTTGGAAGCTAAATCCCCTGTTGCTTCTCCAGAGCTCCTTCTGTGCAGTGGGAAGTTGTCAGTCTCTTCTCCGCCTGTGTAGGCGAACTGCCATGATTATATAAACACAGGCCAGGTCCCTGGAGAGCAAAGTGCTGTTAGTAAATCAGTGGATGGCTCCCTTGTTGAAAGGAACGGATGGTGCTTATTAACAGGATAAGCACCATAAAAGAAACCTTTGAAGTGCCAGAGCTTTGTTGTTCTGCTATTGAAGTCAATTAGAACTTTAATACTGGCTTCTGCTGGAGTGGAGCTAGGCTCTCTCCATTGATCTTGAAGCATATACTTAGGCAGAAGACAGATTCTGATCATCCAGTCCCCCAAATCTGCTTAGGTTAGAGTTCTTCTGTCATGGTAATTTGTGTGGGTGTCTGTGCTGTGCTTCAGGTGTCTTCCATTTGCACAAGTGTCAATCCACAGCCCACATTGAGTCCTACACCCAGCATGGAGCCAGAGGCTGAAGAGGGTCATGAGGCATCCTCCTCAGGTAGGAGTCTGCTTAGACTCCATACCAGAAATACAGACACTTCTCTTCCTTCCTGACCCAGAGACCAACACCTGGAGTCAGCACAGCAAGAGCTGAACCTGCTTGTGGTTGTGCCATCCTTGCAACAAGAGTTGGTTCAGCACCCATGTCCGATCTCCTTGTAGAAGACAGTGGTCAAGGAGGGTGAGATCCTGGTGTCATAGGAACCAGAGCTGCTGCATATGGAGGAGCCCTCTGGCATCCCACCACTGCAGATCACCACAGCCTGAGAAAACATCACTATGTGCTTGCCCTCTTCTCGGTCTTTCTTAGGTAGCTTTACAGGCAGCACTAAAGAGGTGCTACTACAAACCACTGCAGTCCTCAGTCAGCTTTGAATCCTCTTTGAAGTCCTTGCAAGGATGCCCCACTCTTGCTGCTCCCTGACAGAGGACTGGGATGTGAAGGTCAGGGCTACTATCCCCAGTTTTACCAGTGGGGAGATTATGGCCCAGAGAAGGGAAACAATTTTTCTCCATGTTATAAAGCACTAATAGAGTGTTAGAAATTAAATCCATGTTTCCATCCACTTTTCCAGGTGTGTGTATGGGAGACAGCAGGACACCTAAATCCTACAGGTAGATGTCCTGTGTTCCTACACCTACAGTGCTATAATTCATTCTAAGAATGATTTTAAGAGAGTTTTGTATTGTTGCTAATGACCACTTCTTTCTGAAAGGCTAAATAGAAATCAGTGACTCATCCTGACTAGGAGCATCCCTCTCTTTGTGTTACCTTGGCATATTCCTGCACTGGAAGAAGTGCCACTACATTTCTTTTGCCTCCAGATTTTTATAAATATATTTTTATACAAATGAGCCTATTTTTAAATCTTTCTTCCATGAAATGAATTGCCCATATTATTCTGGGTTGTCTAACACCTGCTTAAAAACCTCCAGTGACAGAGAAGCTCCAGCCTCCCCAGTCAATAAATTCTAGTGTTTCTTCAGGAGGAAGCAGAATTAATGTCACAGTCTTTCTAATGCCACCTTATTCTGTTCACTGAAAGAAGCTTCTTTCATGATGTATCCCGTCCTTCTGATCCTATGGTGTGGTTAGCCATGCAGTATAGCCCTTTTTCTGCTGCTGCTCCTGATGAGTACAACCTCACCAGCCTCTACAGCATCTCACAGTGTGTGATTTTATTAGTGAGAGTGGCTGGTCTAATCACACTGAGCGGTGCTCTTCACATGAAGCAATTGGTTGCTGGTGTATCACAGACTGGGCAATGAAAGTTAATTAAAAACTAAACAGGCTGGCAATCAGGTGCCAGAAACTTTGCTTGGTAATGAGCTCCTACAGTTTCTCTTTGTGAGGGATGCTGGGTTGTGTCTGTTTAGTAGAGCGTATTTCAAGCTGCTTTTGCAAAGTGGAAACATGGTGTTTCTGAAACAAGCGAGGTTGTTTATCCAACAACAATCCACAGAGGCGGCACAATCCCAGATACCTCCTTGTAGACTATTTCCAAGTTTTGCCTCCGTATTTCTCTTTATTGCTGCCTTGACTCCTCCTTCCAGATCTGCTGCATCTTGCTACAGAGCAGATCCTGATAACTTTGCTCACGCTGAGCAGCACATTGGGATACAGATCATCTGAGCTAACTTCAGACATTTGAGGCAGTCTTGCTCTAAGTAGTCATTAGGGTCCCTCTGTTGTCAAGAAAAGATATAGAAATCGTAGAATTGTTTTGGTTGGAAAAGACCTTTAAGATCATTGAGTCCAACTGTTAACCTAACACTGCCGAGTCCACCACTAAACCATGTCCCTAAGCACCACATCTACCTGTCTTTTAAAATACCTCCAGGGATGGTGACTGCACCACCTCCCTAGGCAGCCTGTTCCAGTGCTTGACAATAGCCCACCTCGAGATAATATGCTGAAGATATGTGGGTTGAGATGTCCTCTAGACAATCCATTTTTCTCCTTTGACTATACAGGGACCATGGACATCTGGCTTGGATTAGACACCTAGACCACCAAAGGCAGGTGATATTAAATCCTAGCCTTGGTCTGCAAAGGGTCTTATTGATATGTGTGAAGCTGATGTAGAAAAATAGTGTGGCATTGACTCTGTGCATTAAACATAATTATGCAATGTATTTTGGGATGTCCTGCCCCAGCAGGTTCCAACATTTGCTCCAGGGAAGCACAAGTCTCTAAAGGCTCTGTCTCATATCTCTCTTCCCTGTGTGGGTATCTTGAATACTTCAAGTCTGTGCAAAAGGCAACACCTACATTTAGACACCTAATTTGAGTCTTTTCATATGAGTAAAAGTTTACGAGTTGATCTGGTGTGGATATGCAAAATACAGGCCTTACTTTTGTGTGCTCCAAAAGTCCTCACAGCTGATTATTTTCACTTGTGTTGTGTGTATCCTTTGAGTTCTTGCAGTGAATAAAATTTATGTGTAATTACAATGTAATTCTACATACAGGGTCACTGAGGAGGCCTCCTCTCACTGATGGAGGTGCAGAAGAGAGCATTTTCCTGGGGAATCAATGGATGACCCAAGTGATGACATCAGTTCTGGCAAGAGTCTGACAAGACTTGCAGACTTTGACCTCTTTTTGAGAAAATACGTCATGAGGAATGAAGCTACTTGTCAGGATTTATAATTTTGCAGTGTATTTTTATCAGTAGATGGAGAATTTTTTTTCCCCAAAGGAAAGATAATAGGACCTGTGAAATCGGTCAGACTTGGGTTCATGTCAGCTGCTCCTTAGAGATAGTGGTTGAACATGCCAAAGCTTAAAAGCTTAAATTAAATCTCTTCCTAAAATCATGAAATCTGTTAAAAAAGATTAAAAAGAAATCTTTTTTTTTTTTTTCTTTCAAAGAAACTTGAGCTTCTCCATATTAATGTGATTCCAAATGTTGTAACCGTGAGTGAAACACAATAACTGAGGTTCTCAGGAACATCAGAAGTGTCTAGTCACACTGCATGGAGAAAGAAAGTGGTCAAGATAATGAGAAAAATCAAGACAATAGTAAAATAAAGCCAATACGTAGGAAGCAACTGTCCATCCTAACAAAGTGTACAGCTGAGTTAATCACTGTAGACTCCTTTATTATGAAAAGAGAAAATAGTCACTTTCACATCTTGATTCATCTGCCCTTTTTTGGATCATGCCAGAGTATGTGTCTGAACTGTGCCTCAGGACCCACTGACCAAATTGACTAGATATCTCCTGACTTGAGAAGGTCTGAAGGTGTCTAACTCAGATGGAGACAGCTACTCGCCAGATATTTACTTTCGACTGAATATTCCTCCCTCCAGCTCTCCCAGTCTTTGTTCACTGGACACTTTGCACAGAAGCCCCACACATCCTTGTTTCTGCGTTTGCAAGTCACATTTAACCATGTTTGCAACAAACCTCCTATTTCTTTATTTAACCCACAATAATTGCAGGGATGTGGGAGGAGAGCATGATCTTGCCAACTCCAACTTTCCTGCATCATCTTGGACTGGATTCACATACTAACACAGTGCAACAAAAGCCATGTCCCATGGTAATGAAGGTTTTTGCAAGCTGATGGGGAGAAAAATAGTGATAATTAGTAGGATGAAAATACAGGGAGGGGTGTGCAGTGCTAATCTCTTCAAATAAGCTATTCTGGTTATCTGGGTTTGTTTGGTGATGACCAAGAAATATAAAGTCTTTCCCCCATTCTTTTTCTATCATTTTCCAGGAGGATGTGTGATCAACAAAGAGACCTTAGTAGCAAAGGGCCTTGCAAGACACATTTCCATGGTACTAAAAAAATTCAATTAAGAAGCTCCCAAGTATGTGACATCTCAGCTCTTCTGAGTTATTTCATTCCATCTGGCCTCCTTTATATACTTAAGGTGCTCTCAACAAGAGATCCCTATTCAGCTCTGTCCTTCTCATTTCAAATGCCGGCCAGTTTGTATGAGAAAAGGTTGTTTGTTGAACTTTGTTGGTTCATGATCCACACTCCAAAAAGGTGATGATCACAGCTGACATGATCAATGTAACATAACCCATTAGAAACAATTACTTCCTAATTAGTGTTAGACAGCACACACACTGTCATTTCTTGTGATTCCAGTTGGGAACAGTACATTGTTTTTTTTCCCAAAAGCTGATAAGACATCTGATAACACATCCTGGAGCAAGTTGGATCCTGAAAAGTTGTCACAGCTGGGCAAGTGTCACAACCGGCCCACCCAGAGCCACCAGCTGCAGTAAGGTGATGCTGCATGGTGAGTCAATCCTAGGCACTCTGAGCTGATGGTGCAGATATTATTATTTGTAGGTTCCCTGAGCTCACAGCCAACAAAACTTCAGAGGCTTCCCTGGAAACCTCCAAGAAAATTTCTCAGTGCTAATGGCATCATTTCTGCAGAGTGGAGCTTTCTAAGGAAAACATGCCAAACTCTTGTCTTCTTCCTTCTTAAAGCCCGGACAGTTTGAGAGCAAAGGTCTATTTGTGGAAAGCTTTGCCTATAATAACTCCAGCTGAGTAAGGCAGCTCCTGGACGGACTCAGTCTGTGCTCTTGAACTGGGTATTGGAGTCTCCTGACAGTTTCCAGCTTTAGGGTCTGCTGGGAGCCTCTGGAGCCATGCCAGAGCCATTCCCCTGGAAGGTACTTGGAAGTGGTTGTCCTGTGAGTGACTGATGGGAGTCTGAGATTTCCTAAGAAAAGCAATAGCTTTGTCCAAAGGCAAATCTGAAGTCCACCATCCCAGGAGATGACAATGTCATAGCTAATGTTACATACTGAGAGAAGAAGGTATCACCAAGATATTTTTTCCATAGTAATCAGTGATTTGGGAAGACTGAAGTGTTGAGTCTTAATTGCCAGAGGGTGAGCAAGTGTTGGGACAAGAAATACACCAAGTGTTTCATGGTAAACACAAACAGGATGCTCTAGATTCAGCAGTCTTGTCTCTGAGTTATGCTTTGATAGTCTTCACTCTTCACTTTATTCAGCAATGCAGAGTAAAAAGTAATTTGATCTGTGTAGACAGCACCGTGCAGCCGCAGGAATCCATTATTTTCTTTGCTGTTCATTGGAGATTAACATTAATTGACAGTCATTAGCTGAGAAGTGCCTCTAATCAGTCAGCTCTTTATGAAGTTTTACACCCATCCATTCTAGAAATACAGTCTTCCTGTCTGCCTTGCCATCATCCATGGCAGCTGCATAAATCAACAAAAGACATAACCTTCAACCCCTCTCCCCAACCAATCAAAACCACATTATTCGCTATCCTTTTTTTTTTCCCTAGCCATCTATTGGATTGTATGGGCTCATTCTCAAAATTTCATGTCAGGACTTGACAAAATCCTGCTTCAGAATTGTCCCCTTTGAATGCCTAAGAGTGATGCTCAAATTTAAAAATGTGTTATGCAAATTTAACAGATGCATTTATAATTAACATCAGGAAATCCCGGTATGATTTCCACATAAATATCTGAAAACTTCCACACCCCAACTTTCCTCTGGCAAAAGCAACTGAAGCATCATGGCCTTGACATCAGATGAGATGTGTGACCCATGATAGTGGGTACACCATTTACTAGATTTTTACCACTAGCAAAGTTCCAAAATCTCCAGAGGAGTTGAGTTCCCAAGCCATGAAGCAGTTATACCACATAACACAGGAGGGGAGAAGGATGGAAGACAAACTTTTACTTTCACAGAAACCTTGTGGGATTTTGGCATTATGATAAGACAGAAAACTGTTCACTTTGGCAGGTTTTGTCTGCAGAATCCTCAGACAGCGAAACCAACAAGAGCCAATTGACAACTTGAGTAGGTTGCCAGGTTGTGTCTATCCTGGCAGTGATGTTTGCAGAGGGGGTTAATCATTCCAGCTCACAAATGTGCAGAAAGAGAATTATGGAGAATTATGGGGATATTTACTCTTGGATGCAAGCTGTAAGAGTTTCCAGTTAAAAGTGTATGTGTTATGCCCCTCAGTAAACAGCCCAATTTATAATGAATACTAGAAGACATTTATTTAATGTGGTGATTTGTTAAGGATCTATTTCATTGGGGAAAAAATTTTCCCTGAAAAAAAAAAGATGTAAGGAGTATAAATTTAGTACTAGTTGCTCAAAGGGAAAGTTAAGATAATGCTCACGTAGGAGATGGCAAAACATTAACCAGCTGGTTCCAGAGAAAATTATCATATTTTGCCTTACAAGATCATTCACATCTCAAGGGATGGATCACTGAATATATTTTGGTAGAACTTAGATACTGAATTTAGAGGAAAGGGGCAGTGTTTCAGACACACTTTTCCTGTGATACCTGGTGAGCAGTGACTTCCAGACCAGAGCAATGGGTCTTGAGGGGCCCTTTTCCATCTCTCATTTGTCCCTGGTGTTTCCCTGTCTGTGGTCTCTATTCCTTTCCTCCCTCAGCATTAGTGAGAACTCAAAGGCTTGAGCCTTCTGCAGAGCCAACAGAGAGCTTATTTATGTCTCTGAAATACTCTCTGTTGGCAGTGGCTTCTCCACTGAATGGAGAAGGACTCTGAATATTTCACAGTGTGTGTCCAGCTCACCTGCCTGGGCCAACATCTAATATGTGAGGATAGAGGTGCTTAAATTAGGTCCCTAAACTAGACGTCAGGGTGGGAATGAAATATTTACAGAACACACATGTGAATCCCCTTATGGTGACTCCTCTCAGACATTTCTAGGACACAATTAACCTGACCTGAACGTAGACTTAAGAAACTAACCCCCCCAAAAAAAACCCCAAAAAACAAACCATGTGCTCTACGAATGCCCACTTATCTCCATGGGACTGCAAAAGAGAGACTAGAAAACAAACAAACAAACAAACCCTCAAAAACAACAACAACAAAAAAAACTATGTGCTCTACAAATGCCCATTTATCTCCATGGGACTGCAAAAGAGAGACTAGACAAGTCACTCAGTGTTCAGACACATACCACAGATGTTCAGAGTTTGATGAGACAACTTCCTTTTGGTGCCTGACTCTGAAAAAACCTGTTCCTGTGCTGGCCAGTTGCTCTCCTACACCAGAGGAAACCAGCAATGGTGTTCTACTGAACTGTTTAGACTAGTGGCTTGGCACTATGTAAGAAACCGTTGGGTTTGCAATGGTTTGGCAGGAAGAGAAAACTTCAATTTTTTGTTTTTGGCAGGATGCTGTTTCACAGATTTTCTTCCATTTATCAGTACTTCTTATTCTTACATTAAACAACCATTACAATAATAACTGCCTGACAGTAGGAGGAAAAAATTGTTCAGATGAAAACGCAGGAAGCTTCTTTAAAAACAGTGATACATAATCTGATAATATTTTTACATACAAATAAGATACACTGCTATAGAATTAACCCAGATATGAGAGCTGTGGTTTTAAGCAAATGGAAGGTTTTGATGAAAATTGGAGATATTAAGAAATGATAGAGATGAGGAGAGGGGGTGGAATTATTTGGGGAAGTTTTCTGTTATCCTTTGAGGAGTCTGTGTGCTCAGATGATGTGTTAGACTTCTGTGCCTTTCTAGCACGTTTTTATTATTTGCAGTGTTACAGCATTTATAGGTTCCAGCTGAGAGCTGGGAGCCCCACAGTAAGGGATGCAGACCTCAGTGGGGAGTAATCACTCTCCTCCCAGGAAGCACAGCTCACCTGGGAAGGGAGGGAAGCAAATTAACAGAGAAGAGAAGGACCCATCAATATAATGCTGAAGGCCAGCATGAGCCAGGAGGGAGTCAGTCCCTGGCTGATGTTTCTCTGGGGAGCTCAGAGTGCTTAAAGACTTTGTATGCTCAGTCACTTTCAAAATCAATAGTTTTTGGGTCAGTGAAATGCTTTTTAAAGGCCCTGAAGCAGGTACCTACCCACGTACATGGAAACAGGTTTATCACTCCCATAGTGTGCAGACACAGAAGGGGTGGCAATGCTTGGTATGCTTGTGAACCGCATGTGCTTTTAGGGCAATTCAGTTATCTCCACAACACTCAAGGTGATTTAGTTCCTTTCTACAGAAACAGGCCCCTTTTTCCATGATCTTGACTCAACGCTGTCCATCAGCTTACTTCTGAGGCACTTACTCCACTGAGAAGCAGTACATGTTGGTGGAAACCCTGGCTTGTGATTTACAGGTCTCCTAAGCCAAGAAATACTAAGTCCTGGATAAAAGGCACTTGTGAACCATTCCCTTGGGAAGAGAAACCTCAGAAGGTTTGCCTAAATCATTCATGATAGCTGAGAAGGGGAAGAGAATATGCAGTTTTTGTGTAGCTAGAGATGATCACTCATAAACTTACATGGCCTGGATTAGACATTTGGAAGACCTCTCATTCAAAATCAGGGTAAATAATTCATACTCTAGAAGATCCTATTGATGACTACAAATGGGGCCCGGAGGTGTCTGACACAGCTGAGGTTGTCTGTACTGCACACATGACAGCTTATGGGAGAGATGAAGACATTTCAAAGGCCAAATGCAGTTTATTCATGAGTTAGATGCCCAAGTGCCTGTGATAGTCCCTGGAGTCCAAGGGCTTGATTCAGGCACCTTAATGAAGGAATCTGCTGCTGCTGGAGATTACTAAGGGTGTCTGAAATGTTCATATGAGGCTGGCAGAGATGACACCTGCCCCTGGGAGCTGTTTGAGGTTCTCAATCAGCAGCCAGGCAGGGTGCTCTAAGCCATCTCAAATAACATCCAAATTCTGTGTTTAAGGAGATGGATCCTAGGCTTCTGTGGGCTGGAAAGATGAGCCACAGATGCTTAATCCCCTGCAATCAGGTGGGATGAATCCACCTCTAAGGCAATGCTGGTTATGAGCCACTGTTACCTTACTCTGTAGACAGTCACAGTCTTGAACTTCAACCTTCCAGAGAAGCTACTATAAATGCTCCAGTTTTATATATTCTTGTGTCAGAGGTCTTCAGTTCAGTCATTGCTGTGCTGACTGCAATAGTGATCACTAAAAGTGAGAAATAATGGCAAAATTCACCAGGTCTCATACCCACTTCTGCAGTGAGCAAGGGCAGAACGTCCCCCAGTATGCCATTTCATCTGAAGAAATGGCACTTGAGTGCTTCTTCTTTGCTTTCTCCTCAGCACCCTGACTCAGCAATCACATTCTGTCTTGTCAGTCTGCTCCTCTCCTGGGCTTCCAGGCAGCTGGTCATGTTGGAAGAGAACAGCTTAATTGCTTTGACCTTGATAAAAGTATAAATGCACTGGAAGAAAGAGGTAAAAAAGAAGTCATGCTCTTCAGTTCTTAATGTTAATTCATAATAGTTAAAATGAACTGAGTAATATAATGATTTTTAAAAAGAGATCTATTGTTTTTTATATAATCTCTCTCAACAGGAGTCTAAATGTAATATACCTTTTTTCCCCCCCTTTTTTTTAAGGTTGGCATAGCAGAAAATCATTAATTTCCTTCCCAAACAAAACACCTCACTGTGCAAAACCCTGACAAGTAGAAAACACCTATTGTTCTATGTAATTGCAAGTATTATTTTTTAATTAAAATTCTTTGTGTTTAAAAGATACAGCTTAATTGAAAAGAACCTCAGGCTCTTAACTTAACTCTTCCCTGAGACAAAGATCTTCCACATCACTGATAAAAGGCATGAACATCATCTTCTTGATGCAGCCTGTTCATGTACATGGTGTGGACAGACTTTTTTTCCTGTTTCTGTTGGTGCCCAGCCAGGCCTGGTTCTGTTGCTTTCTCAAGCTAATTCTGACTGCTGCAATATTTGCAAGAAAATATTCTGTTTAAATTACTTCTCATGAATTAACATTACTGGTAGTACAAGATCATCCTCTGTGGCACTCACATATTCTTAAGGTAAACCTTTACTCTTGGTTAGGGTTCCTGTTTGGAAGACAAGTCCTCAGGGGTTAGATTATCAAAGAATAACCCCCAGTTCTTTAACTGCTGAGAAAGTTGTCCAATTAGAATCATAGAATGGTCTGGGTTGAAAGGGCCCTCAAAGCCCATCTAGTCCCAACCCCCCCTGCCATCAGCAGGGACACCTTCCACTAGACCAGGTTGCTCAAAGCCTCATCCAACTTGGCCTTCAACACTTTCAGGGAGGAGCAGCCACAGCTTCTCTGGGCAACCTGGGCCAGTGTCTCACCACCCTCACAGGAAAGAATTTCTTCCTAATATCTAATCTAAACCTACCCTCTTTCAGTTTAAAGCCATTTCCCCTTGTTCTGTCACTATCTGCCTTTGTTAAAAAGTCACTCCCCAGATTTCTTGTAACCCCCCTTCAGATATTGGAACATTAACTATGTCACTTTCTAATTACTTAACTAACAAGCAATTCAGCATATCCTGTTTCCTTATATCGACTCCCAAGACCTTCTCACCAACTTCTTAACATCATATTTTGTGGGAAAACAAAAATTCAGTCTAATTTGGGAAATGCAGAATGCATTGTGCCTTTGGGAGAGGTGAACTACCCCCTTCTTGTGGAGCTGGACAATAATACTGCAGGGTTAGTGACCCCAAGGCTGGGCTAGCAAATTAAATGGGCTAGAGGTGCATCTCTAGCTCTGCAATTCTTTGGTTTTCCTCTCTCGAAGAGGAGGATTGTGTCCAGACTATCTGCTGGGGATGTGTCCCTCTTTGTGCTAATCTCCAAATTGTATCCCAGAGTTGTATGGGAAAGAGCAAGCTGACCTCATCCATGCGTGCTGCTGCAAAGTTTGAGGAGGTGGAACTTGAAGTTTTCCAGGGTGTTTTACCCAGACTTTATTCTTCTATTATATTTCCAGCTGGTACTGGTTCTCAGCAAAAACTCACTCGAGTTGTGTGTGGTTTGGTAGAGCTGACTGAAATTTACCCAAATGTAGTTGGCTATTTTTACAGAGAATATTTCTATTGAAATATTTCAGTCTCTACTATTACACTTTTAACAATTTGCTTCAGTTTGTTATTTTCTTAAAATTGCCTTTCCAAGTAAATATAATTTTGACAGCAAAAGGAGAAAGCCAGAGCTAGCATGTCTTCTCTTCCCATCAAGCCCAGGAAATTTTATCCTAAATAATGACATTGTTAGATTAATTCCTGCTTTTGCCATGGACAGTCCATGAAAAGTATTTCAAAGAGTGAGATGTGTGCCATTAATATTCTGTAAGATGACTCAGAGCAGAACATGACTTGACACAGAGCTGGAAACTGCTGTTGCCAAGCAGGATGCCTGATACCTCTGTCAGTGGCAGTGGTGCTGCCCATGGGTCCTGGGATTGGAGTTTATTTGAGCTGTGCTGATATTTAGGTGATCTGAATGTATATTATATAAAAAAAAAAAACCATAAGGTACATCATGTTGTATATTCTGAGCATATGCAATAGACTATATCTATCTTTTCCAACCTTAATGATTCTATGGTTCTCTATGTGGTATACAACAACTACAGAGCCAAATTGTCACTGTCCAATCCATAAACCAACCAGTAATGATGAACACTTAATCGTATTCCTCCTCTTGGATGAGATGTCCTACAGGATCTTCTATCTTCTCCTCTGAATCACCTGCAGTTTGATATCAGGGTTTGGACCAGGTGGCTTCCCCTGCTCCAGTCCCCTGATCTCTATGCTCCCAAGAGGGAGAGTTTGTGCAAGGTGCATCCCTCCCTTGCTCTGTTCTCCTTTTGAGCATGTTCTCCTAATGCATAAAGGTGGGTACTGGGAAAACTCCCTTCCACAGGAGCCTTAAAGTTGTACTGTGTAACAGAGTGAAATTCTCTCCAGTTCTTTAAAGCAGTTCTGGAAATGTGGAAAGATCATTTCCACAGGGAGTTTACCAGGAACCTTCCTAAAAGACACTGATCCAAAGCCCTGATGGTGTGATGATCTGAGAGGCTGCAGTCACATTGCTGACCTCGTGCAACATTTTTTTTTCCCCTGGAGAAATTCTACATACTCAAGTCCTGCATCTTTATAATTTTCTCATTCCATTCCATCCCACCTCATTTATCCACCTATTGCACCTTATCAGACACTGCCTTGTGATTTCTCTGCCTCAGGGATCTCCTTCTTCTTCTTTCCTGTGTTGATGCCTGGCACAGCACAGCTCTGATCCCACCACCACCTGATCGTGTGATACAAATAAACAAACCTGTAGCATTATTTGGAGCCCTCTCTAATCCTGCGATGCTGTGGCCATGTGTGTTGTTCTCACATGCTTTCACATCAGAGAGAAACACAATGGAAATGGGCAGATAGAAGAGCTTCATGCACAGTCACAGCTCTGAAAAATCATCATGGAAACTAATGAACACATTAGGTTGTATTGGGTTCACTGGAATTGAGTCACTTGAAGCAATAAGCTCATGAGAGGAAGTACAACTGCATTTTTAATGCAGATATCTCTAATTACCATATAGAAATTAGTTCCTTTCACTGGAGACTAACCCTTATCACGCTCTGTATCTGATTAAGATGAAACCTGGTAGATGGAAGTGGAACTGGGAGGTCTGACCCAGATAGCTGATAAGTCTGCTTTAGCCTAATTGCAGATGAAGTGATTAATTGAAGAATTACATTAGGGATTAAATTTTACCCTTGGACTTTTGCTTGCCTGCCAAGGAGATGTCTCCAGGCCTTGTACAGGCAGGTGAACATGGATTTCTTTTTACCTGGGGCCTCCTGGAAGGGGAAATCTGTTTAAGTCTGGAAGGTGGAAGAACAGCCCTGAAAACTTTGTGTCTCCAGGGGAGAAAAGAGAAAAAACAGTGAGGTCTGAATAAGGAAGCTCAGGTCCCAGGAGCCATATGGACTCAGCACTTCCTAGGCTGATTTATCCTCTTCATGGCTCTGTCTTTCTGGGTCTGGAGCTGGGATACACAGATGTTTTAGATCAAAGGATTTTGACCCTTTGCATGGACCTCAATGTAATGAACCCAGGTCTTCTCAGGACAGTACAAACATGTAGCCTGGGATAAGCTGCCCAGCTGTTGGTTTGTTTTTGATGGGGTTTTTTTCATCATTGGTCTGGGTATGTCTAAGCAGTCAGATTTGTGCAGAACTGTATGGACATTGCTTTAAAAAGAGGTTTATCTTTGTCTTTTCTCCTTTGGTGGCTTCAAAGCTGATGGAGGATCCCTTAAGGGACCTGTTCAAGCTAAGAGCTTGTGGGAGGCTTTCCAGTGGAACAAAGTTCAGTCTAAAAATGTCTTCAGTCTAAGACTGAAGTATTTAATCTAGGTTTCAATGAACTTTCTCTAGGGTCTTAACTTCAAGCCTTAGGTGCTGGAAATTGTGAGTTTCCCAGCCCTATGCTGGTTTGCAGATAAGGGTCCAAGGCCATTAAGCCCTGACAACCTCTAAATGACTAATGAGACCAAAGAGCATACCAGCTTCCCTCAACACCTACAGACACAGGCAATTCCAGGCCAGCAGAAACTCAGATTATTTATTTGTTTCTTTGCCTAAGTTTCTATTGACTTCCTTCTGAGTCAACACTGAACCCAGACAAAAATAAACATGAAAGATTTTGCTTTCTCCCCGTCACTCCAACACATCACACTCACAGACATACATACTCCCTTCCCTGGCAAGCATCCTGAATTTCATATGAACTGGGGAAAACAAGGAAGCTCTGTTTTTCTGCCAGATTTAGCAATTGGTTACAATCTGTGTGATTGCTCAAAATCATGTTCAGTTTTAAAGACTGAATAGCAGGTTGAAGGCATCTGCTTCAGGAAGAAGCAGCCTGTGGACCCAACAGCTTGTCTGCTTTCTCTGGATACACCAGTTAGTTTAATAAAAGATAATGTTTCTGCTTACAACTCTTCTCTGGCCTATGAACTTTATTCCTGAATGTCCTTCTGTGGTTCCCAGGGTTAATATTAGACGATGTTTGTCTTTGAAGTACTAGTTGTCCTAACAGAGGTTCAGTCTAGTTCAGGGACCCCTTTTCAGTATCTTAAGGTCAACGTAGGGTTTGTGGGTGGGTAGAGCCACAGCTTGCAGCCAAGGCTATGTGACTTGCACACACTTCTTAGCTCAGCACATGTTTAAAAGCATTTTTGGCCAGGGAGATTTGTTGTTTTATGTTCTCACTAGGTAAAAGCACCTATGGTTTCTGGCTTTGCACCGGGGATAAAAAAAAAGGATGGGGTGCACAGATGCTTGGGTTCATCACATAGATTTTGCTGAGGCTTTGTGCATTGATCCCAAGAGCCAGCTCTAAACCTGTTGCTGAAACAGGTTTGTGTAATGTAATGGATACAGGGAAGGAAAAGCAGCAGCAGATGGTAGTGGAAGAAGAATTTTATGTGGTTTATTACCTGATACGACGAGAAAGATGGAAATGGCTTCAGGGAGGCACTTGTTTGTGGTCTGGTAAAGCAAGAAGTCATAGGGTTTCTTATAAGGTTCCAGTATTTCCAGCAATATGGATAGGATGCTAAGAGTTTGCTCAGAAGCATGAACACTGTGCATGAACAACAGAGGCAAAGGGGCAATACAATAGATGTTGTCACTGAGCTGCGGAGCTCAAGTGAGGGAAGGCAAAGCTACTGACCTGAGTGATTGGGGTATGGGCCACACAGCTGATGATGGAGGCATTCTCCAGTGAAGCCGTGGCAGGTGCACCAACATCTGCTTCACCATAAGGATTCTGAGGTGGCATTATCTCACTGAAAGCTTTGAGTCTTTCCTGTGCAGCTGTTGACATGAGTTTCCTCCAGACACTAGGCAGGGAATTCTGGGGACAGCTTTTATCATTACAAGTGAGTGGGTTTTTGCCTTTCCCCAGGACACTTGGCATTTGGAAGAGATTGAGGACCTGGGTGACAGACCAGCCATTTTCTAACATCCTTTCTCAAGCCTGAGTACATTTTTCCAGGATGAGAATACAGATGGACACACGTTCTGCATCAGGCATCCTATTGTGCTGGCATTGTGCTAAAATTCGAGATATGGTCAGAGGATGGAGGTATGAATACCAAGACACTGCTGAAATTTCTGAGAATTATATTTGAGAGTCCTATCTCCATGATGTGGGATTTTGGTTTTTCAGTGGATTACCCCATTATTAGAGCAACTCCAAGCCATGTATCTTTTTTGATTGCACTTCTCAAGGACAGTTTAGTGCTGTCTCTGGAGTCAGCATGAATCTCACACACAACCAAAGACTGCCAGTGCAAGGGTGTGCCCTCTGGGTCTTGCTCAGAAATGTGACAACACAGAGCATCTTGGATAAGAACCAGATTTGCTAACTAGTTAAAAATGTGCTAGCAGCCATGGAGGTGAGACATATGGTCTCCTATTTCCTCCTTGTCTTCTCCAGTGTCAATTTGTTTCGCTGCATATTACAAGAAAACTCATTCAATTACAAGGTCAGAGATGGACTTCTTATCAGCCTCCCTTCCTCTCCTGATGCCACTTTTTTTGTTCAAGGTGCTCTGTGCTGAAAAGTCCAGGGAAGGACAGATGTAATTCTCAGTGGCATTTATTTTGGCATGGAGTTACTCAGTATTACTGCTGCTGGAACAGTGAAATGGATGAGAAAGTAATAGCCCAGCAGGACATTATGAGTTGATTTCAGCTGTGTAGGTGGGAAGTATCACTTCGCACCAATAACCATCAGGGCTTGGAGACTGGGAAGACAGGTTTAGAATTGTTGCTTCATTGCTGCTGACTACTCAAGTGATCGTATAGGACAAGCTGAACTGTCAGTATGCTGAAACAATCTAACACAACTTGATGAAAAGAGTTAGGAACAGCATAAGATTCTGTAAAGCAGTGAGATATTTTTTGAACATCCTTTTCTGGGATGTTTTGACATTTTTAGTGGGGAAACTGGCTTCTGATCGGACAGGACGTGGGTGAAAGCTACTGCAGGGATGAGATAATACATTACACAGCTTGTCAAATTCCCTGTTGATGTTTGCTTTGAGTCAGGATGGGGGGAGCATGGGGTTTAGTGTTTGGCTGGGCTTGTTTGCAAACACCTACTTGTGCACTCTGTAATGCAATGAGAAAGAGCTGAAGGAATTTTTAGGGGCTGAGAATCCACTGAGCAGCTTTGTGTCTGTCAAACAGAATGGTGGGAAATTACTCAGAGGGACACGGCGGCGCCTGTGTGCTTGTTCTTGGGAAAGCTGCAGATAACTGATTTATGAGCATGTTTTGACATTGCAAGCTCCTTGGAGAGCTCCTCAGGAGGCCTTAGAGGATGTGAAGAAGGAAATAGTTCACTAGAAAGGGGAAAAGCTGGAGCCAGATTGACCTGCAGAGGTTCTTAGGTTAAGAGGAGGGCTTGCAAATGCAGTGGGAGATACCAGGGTTCAGGGGTCTTGGAGCAGGGGCCGTCACCAGAGACATTGCAAACACGCTAGAAGTAGATCAAGGATGGCACATGGAGCTAGGGGAGAGACAGGCTGTCCCTCCTCAGAACCAACAGTAGCAGTTTCTAAACCGCAGAGCAGATTTTCCAACAGTGGTGCATGGGTAACCATGCTCCCTCAGGAAGGCAGCAGATGTTTCATGAATCTATATGGTCTACAGAGAGGAAGACTGTCCTGGAAGCTGTGGAATTTTCTTTTTGGTTCTTTCTTAGTGATCTGAACCCTTGGGTCCCTTCAAGAGCTTTTCAAGGTGTTTTGAGAAGATATCAACTAGGATTACCTGTAAAGAGACCTTGCAGCTGTCTTTCTGGACAGGCTCTAAGGGAAGACGTGGAATGAGTCAGGGACAAGAAGGCCAATGCTCCCTTAAACTAGACTGCAGAACTTTGGTTTTCATATCCGCAAGTAAATAAGGACAGAACAGAAGACTCCAATCCCCAGGAGTTTCATGCTGCTGATGGCCCCTCAAGCATATATCCTGCAGTACGTTAAATCCTGGAAATCCTGCAAGGATTTCAGTGATAGGGAGAATGGAAGGGCCTTCTCAAAGCTTTCATGGTGTGGACCTACCCTAGGTAGGATAGGTTGTCTCTCAGCTTTGCATTTCCTAGCTACTGTCTCCCAAAAGATGTAAGTGGAGGATCAGGGGGAGGAAAAGCTGTAGCATTTTGGGATGAAACCAGGGTGACTCTGGAATCTATGATTGTCCTGCTTTGCTCTGGGGCCTTCACAGGGGCAATAAACAGCTCCTGGATGGCAAAGAGTCAAGAGTGTGACAAGTCAAGCTTGGGAAATGGATGTTTATGGAGAATGTCCTACTGTCACTGAGACATTTCTGATGGGACAGAGGAGTGCAGAGGAATGGCTGGTTTCTGTACTTATCTCTAATTTGTGTTCAGCATTTTGTAGTTTTCACTTGGTACTTAGTAGTTTAATGCATTCATTTTTGTCCTTTAACCCTGATTCCTTTTAGAGACTCATCAGACTAATTTATGTTCCATTCTGATGTTTTAGTACTTGCTCCAGACAGCTTAAATGGGTGATGTGTTAATTTGTCAGCTATATAAACTGGAGAGGAGCCAGTAAGCCTTTTTCTCTTAAACTCCAGTTGTCTCTTAGTAACTAAGCATCAAGAAAAACTCAGTCCTCAGCCTTAATGGGTGACTTCCTAATTTCCCTGATTTCTATGTGCTTTTCTTAGGATTGGCTCCTGGACGTCTCTGAGGAAGCCAAGTGTAAATATGTGTGAATATTTCTGCAAGGGGAATCTTGACCCATCCTGTCCTTGCAGTTTTCAGGAAACATCCATGTTCTTGCTGTGGCTTCACAGTCAGGCTGGCTGGTGCCCCAACCAAGGCTGTTCAAAGGAATAAATGACAGCACAATTCCTCCATAATCTTCTTGCATGGTCTTTGTTTCCTATCCTGTTCCCACTCACATAGAAAGATAACAAATAATTACACAATGTGTTTTTATACATCAGAACAAGGTGTTAGAACAAGCATTTTTTTCCAGGTTGTGTTGGAGCTAGTTGCAAGCTACTCAAACGTTATTCAAAAAATGTGCTCACATCTTGGGTAGTGATGGACCATTGTGAGTGGGGAGTGAGTTTGCTGACTTTTTTTCAAGTTCTGGTTGAAGTCACCTGTTGAAACCAAAATGTTTCTGCTAGGATTGCCAAGGGTTTGCCCTGCAAACTGTAGGGCTATTTGATCTCAGGATTGGTGTGCACATCAGTGCATTGAGTTATGTTTAGGCAATACTTTCACAAAGCTAATTCTGGGCTCCTGAGTCCTCCACCACAGTGAAAATATCATGGAAGATGCAAACATCAAGTGTGGCAATGCTGCTGGTGTCAGAAGGTGCAATGTGACCATTCCTCTGTAGTTCTCCCCGTACTGGATATTGGTGGCAAATATTATTTCAGACATGTTGTCTCTGGTTTCATCATCTACTGGAGAAACAGCTCCTTCAGTTGTGTTGAATAGGATTATATTGTCAAAGTTGTCTCTCTCTTATTTTTGAAAAGTGAGTCAAGGAACACTCTCAGAGGATGGGTGTGTGTGGGGGTTTATATCATGGGTTTACTTTTCTCTCTGCAACACAAAGTTTAGGCCAGTGTCTATCGCAGAGCACAGTAATACAGATCCAAGAATAGACTCCAGCGTGACTGTTCCCCTGTTCCTCCATCCGTAGATGACTAGTAGACAGAAAGGTTGTTAAGTGCTGGAATTAGGGAAATTTCTCTCACTCTGACTCAACTTACAATTTCATATTAAATTCAGAATGGTAATATGAACATGGATCAAAGCATTATGACAGCTGCCAGCCTTTGATACAAACTTCTCGTTGGAAAAAGTGGTGGAAGAAGCACAGTTTATATATTGGTGGATAATGGATTTTAAATTGCACATACTGTCACAGCTAAAGAGGTTGGGATTTTGGCTGAGAACTCTTGCTCTCTTTCTTTAGAACACGGTATGTTGATGCTCCAGGAAAAATGGGTTTTCAGGACCAGTTTCCTGTCTGCATTGAAGCTCTCTTGAACAGAAAATATTTAATAAGACCTTGAACTGACAAAAAGAAGCCTTGAAGACTATTTTTGCCCCTTTACCATAACCTGAAGTCAGCAAATCATTTCACTACAAGCAAATTGCTGCTACTTACAATTTTCTGGCATGTGTTACAGCTATGCAGTTTTAGAATAGGCCGTGTTGTGGTGGTGTTTGCTGCTGTTACCACGGATTTGATCTCAGGAACTGTCTTGGATCCTCAACTGTGTGTGGAGCAGGTCTCATGCAGGCTGTGCACAACCACATCAAAGAGATAGATGAAGCATGATTTATCTGACAACCTTAGCTAGATGTTTAAAGCTGGACTAGTCCCCCTCAGCTCACTTTATTGCCAACAGAGAGAAACAGACACTTATAGAGGCTTAAAAATAATTCAGATGCCTCTTTTCAAATAAGTCTGCTCTGGACTCTTGATGATGTTAACTAGTTCTCTGTTGACCACAGAAGGCACATAGGGCATTTTAACTAAGAGAGACTTTTCTTCCCAAGTTAAGTGCCATGTGGATGTTGTGGATGCTCATGCAGTATTTCACTGCCAAAGGTAACTTGTGTCCAGAGGTAGAAATGACTGACTTTTTTTTTTCCAGTTAAACCATTGAAGCAACACTTGATCATAAAAAAAGCCTCGTTGCTAGCAATTCCATCAGCTATTGCGGTTGCTCATGCTGCTGCAGAGCAGGTAGAGCAAAGCTGTCTGTTGGCTACAATTACAGTTGAATATGGTGATCCAGCAGCAAGGTTCAACTGATGGATGGTAACCTTGTGCTCTTACTCTTGACCCACCTGGCCTGCAAGTGAAAACTTGAGTTTGACCAGGCTAACACTTCATGAGAAAGAACAGGAGAGAGGTGAGGTCAGCAGTGACAGCTCTGCTGATTTGTGAGTGACCAGAATGTAAGCAAGCTGTGATCCCATCCTCTGGTTACTGTGGTTTGGTCTTGTCTTGTCTTCAGGACTGTCTTGTCTTGGTGTTTTTTGTCTTGTTTTGTTTTCCTCCTTTTTTTTCTTTTTTTTTTTTTTTTTTTTTTTTTCTGGTTTGCTCCTAATTAGTACTGCCATGTTTTCTCCAGATAATGAGCACTTTAGTATCACTTCGCCTCTCCTATGTCCTTCTCACATAGATAGTTTCCCTCTGCGAGAACAGGGACTGGTAAGTGAGGTAGTTGCAGTGTAGCAGACACTCCTAAGTTGCTAAACCAGAGTTTTAAATTGCATGAGCAAAAATAAAGTGGTGGAAATGGGGAAAAGTGGTTCCGCAGATCAACATTGTTCAAATTTGTGTTTCAGTGTTTCCAGACCAAATTCCTTCCATCCTCAGGGAATGCAGTTCTTTTCTAACTGGAGTGGTAATGGTCTTCATGATGTATGCAGCATCTATGGTGCTGGAGAAGGGTCCTTTTATCCAGGATGGGGTGGATCCAGTCATAGCCAGAGACGTTCTAGCACCCTGGGTTGGATCACTGGCATGTCCCAGGGCCAAAGGGTTTCAAAAGGGTATTGCAGCAGCTGCCTACGATGTCTTGAGCAGGGTCTCTGTTGCACACAATTCTGCAGGGACAGCTCAGCATGGTGCTTGGGGACATGCTTTAGTGGTGAACTTGGTGCTGTTAGGTTTATGGTTAGACTAGATGATCGTAATGGTCTTTTGCAACCAAACTATTCTATGATTCTGTAATTCTATGATGTCTCCTAGGACTGGCCTCTCATATAGGCATGCACATTGACCAGCCTCTCTACCATGATTCTGTGATGATGAGGACAGTCTCACAACCATGTGTGAGGAGGGGACTTCCCTTGCCTTGGTTCAGGGAAGTCACCTGAAGTGGGCCATTCACACTGCGGACGGACTCCCTGAGGTTACAAGAGGGAAACTTTCATCTGTCCTGAGGCAATGTGGTTGTGATGCTGCTTGTTTGTACCTGTGCAGGTGAGAAGGGAGTCATCCTGAGGCAGATGGTCCTGTTCTACTAAGTCAAACCATGAGCCATAATGCTGTTCTCCATTGCCTACATTACCAAAGGAAACTCTGATTAGGATCTGGGAGAGGTGGCTTCAGTTTATTTCCTTGTCACAGACTTCCTGCATAATTTAGAGTAAGCGACTGTGATATTAAAGACACTGAGATGCCTAATCCAGACAGAAACAGGTACCTGGAATGCTCTGAGCCCTTCTGTGTGCCCACTTCATCTACAACACTTAGAAAACACATCTCTTTCCTGGGAGAAACATGTTAAAGGTGGTGAGGTACTTGGGGAAAATGTCAAATCATTATACTAATAAATCTATGGGACTAACAGAAAAATAAAAGTGCCATGTGAAGGAGACTAAGAAGACAGTATGCTACACAGACACAGAAGTCTTGGTTCAGTTGCCCAGCCATAGTGTTTCCTGCTCTTGGAGACACCCTATGGTATCCCACCTGGGTTATATTAACTGACTGTTATCTGTCATACCTCCTAGCTCCACGTGGAGGTCTCCAGTACCCTGGGGTGTTTCAAATGGCAATGGGTCTCCAGTTCCAGGTACCTGAATTAAGCTCAAGATAAGACAGAGTTATCTACAATAAAGACATGTCTATGCCTCTTTTACAGGCAGCGGAGATGGAGACAACACATAGGACAGGATCTAGACTGCAACTCATCCCAAAGCAGATATCTAAAACAGGGCTGATCACACGTGTCTACAAGCATCTATTTCTGCTCAGGGAATTCCCAGGTAACCCCTTCTGCTCTGTGCAGGACAATGTCTGCTGTGAGCCCTTGTTGCAGAAGACTGCTCCAAGAAGAGATTATTAATACAAGGACCTTAGTCCTGCTGGGATCAAGGTACCAAGCCTACACTCCCATTTCTTGGACCTGGGAATTTTACCAAGTAGCTGAGGAAGCTGTGAGACCTCAAGCCAATAAGAACATCTGGACTATTCATTAAAAGCGATATCATCTCAGCTGTCTCCACAGAGATTGCTTCCCTCCAGCAAAACAGCAGTGATCTCGGTAACCTGGGATGAGGTAGTACACCTCTAAAATCTCAATGTACTTTCTCTTCCTTGGCCTCTATTCCAGTGGAAGTCACTCTGAGATTAATCTAGCCAAGACATGAATTATTGGGAAATTTTATTTCTGCATCTTTTTGTATTTTTTTAGCAGCCTTGAGCACTGTCTATTTATAGACAGAATAGTACCTTAAACACAAAGTACAGTCTTTGGTGACGTTATTCAGTAATAAAAAACCTGCATTAATTAGAGATGAAATACAAGGTCACGTCTTTGTTCTTTTCTCTTTTTCTTTTATCCTTTCCTTTCCTTTCCTTTCCTTTCCTTTCCTTTCCTTTCCTTTCCCCCTCTTTCTTTTCCCCTCTTTCTTTTCCCCTCTTTCTTTTCCCCTCTGTCTTTTCCCCTCTGTCTTCTTCCTTTTCTTTCTTTTTTCTTTTTTCTTTTTTCTTTTTCCTTTATTTTGTCTTTACATGATATTGCTTCTTTCTTGGGGGAAAAAAAAAAAAGAAAACCTACTTGAGTTGCTGTGGTGCTTGCTTGTGTTATGCTTTGTCTCTTCAACTCCAGAAAGAGGTATTTCACAGAGAGGTATCTCTTCAGTGGGACCATTTTGTGTTGAGTTTCAACAGTACTGATGCAATGTTCAGAGCAGGATTACATGAGGATAGTGCTGTGTGACTTGTATACCTTGACCAGGCTTTAGGCTGGTGAAACTAGTACCACCATCTCCATAGCTTCCCTACCCCGTGTAAGCAAAAAAAGGTTGCCAACTACACAAGCTAACAGGAAAATTTACATTTTCTTATGGCAGATGCTGTCTCTGTCCATCCCCTGTAGACAATGTCTATCTGCACTATGTTTCTTTGGTACCTCAGGTAGATGGATATGTAGACATGGAGATATGGAGAAGGCACCTCATCAAAAGAGTACAATATTGTTTTGTATTACTGAAGCATGGGCTTGAAGTACAGAAAAGAGCAGAGTGAGCATTATTTGTGCTAGATCTTATTCTAGTCCCACATATTATTTAAATTAGAGTGATTCACACCAGTATGATTTGGAAATAAGCCTATGGGTGTCCAGGTAATGTTTTGGGTGTACACTGATGTAAATCGGAGCAGGATGACTCACTGGGTTTACCATGGAGTAAAACTGTGTAAGAGAAGAGTAGAATGTGAGAGTGACATTTGACTCTAGTGGGGACTTCCAGCTCCCATTATAGTCCGTGCAGATCTATTTCACACTGTGAATGGTACCAAGAGCTGTTCAAATGGAAGGGTTTCATTTGTTCACCAGCACGTAGGCATCCCCTGCCATTTAAGACCTCCTAAGATGTTCCTTATGGTCTCTGGCTGCTTCCTCTGAAAGTCCACATACAAGTCGCACATCATATCGATCAGCCAGGAGCATGTCTCTGGTGCTCTGGGATATCTCTTACAGCAGGAGACACCTATATTTTGGCAAGAAGAGACAGAAAGAATTGTGTATTTACAGCAAAGAACAGCACTTCTGCTGTCAGCTTTTGTAAAAAATCAATGAAAAAGAGACTGTAAATAATGAGGTTTTTTAATATCTGGGATTTTATTTATATTTATTTATTTATTTATTTATTTTAGTTAGAGGTTGTCTTACCCCTGCTCTTTCATTTGAAATTTTTTTTTCTGTTTTTTTTTTTTTTCTTTTTTTCTTTGTACTTTTGTCTGTGTAAAATTTTGGTAGTACAGTTGGTAGCATAAAATAAATATTTCAATGTTCAACTCTGCAAAATAAATTTGTAGTGACAGTCTGATTCAGGAGATGTTTTCTTCGAGAAGGATAATGATATTATCAGTAGTTTTCTCCTCCCACTTATGCCACTCTGGATCAAAAGGAGCTCCATAGAAAACAAGAGGTGTGATTCATCATTACATTATACTAATATAAAAGCAAAGTGATACACCAATGAAATAATCCCAGTGGATTTAAGCAGGTTCAGAATATGGATCATTTCTGTGCTGAGGCTTAAAGGGCGAATTAATCTCACTAGTCACTGAGGCTTCCTTTACAGTAAACAGAAAAGTAAATGGTATAGTAAATGGAGTCCACTGCCCTGGGGAAGGTGTCTGTAAGTGGACAAATGAGTCATGGCCTTGGAATGCCCATTTATCTCCACTGCAGATGAGAGAGTGAGCAACTCAGATTTCTACATCATGGACATCCTGCATGAGCTGAGATGAATCTTTCGATCAAACCCTCCAATATCTGCAGGATATGTGTCCTCATTGTACCTCCAGTAACTGTTGGATCTTGTCATCTACAGGGCACAGTCACATCCTAAAACAACATAAAGTTGGTTTAAAGTTACTGATTTTAGATTATCTCATCCTTAAGGGACAAAAAGAAAGAGGAAATCAAGGCACTGGTACCTTGGGGGGTACTAAGACTTTTTGCATGAAGACTGTAAGATCTGCAGCATTAGTTCAAGGTTTCTCCTTGTCTTCCTGGTCTCTGGGTAGATGTCACCATGCTTTGTTTAATTGTTGTGCATTTACCTTGAAACTTGTTACTCATCCTCAGAAAGCACAGGATATTTTCTGCCTGACAAATCTTTAGGTAAGTGTCTTGTGAGACAGCAGCAGTTGCTGAAGGAATATTTGAGGGAGGTTTAATAAAGGTGAGCTTACTGCACAGCCTTGGGTTTAGCTGAGATACAGTAGGAAGCACTCCTCCAAACTTGGATACCCACATAAAGGCACATACCCCAAACCAGATCTTTTTACTGAAAACAAACCAACCAACAACAATAACAACAAAATATATGTATATACACCAAGAAAACCCAAGCTGTAGTGGGATTGTTGACTGATTAAATCTTAAGAAGGGCAGAAGCCTGATGGCAGCAGAACACAGAGACTGAACTGAACTGAGTTTGAGGTTGGAGTTTAGGGTGGGGGTTTTTTTAGGGTTTTTAATTTTTTTTTTTAATTCAGCCTCAATACTAGTGTGCATTAATTGTCATTTCTTATCCCAGAAGAGTAGTAAGAGCTGAATATATAAGGCATCTGAGATGCAATGGGGAAGATGTTCCCAGAAGACCAAGAGTGTGTGGTATAGCCTCAGGAAAGCACTTGTTGCCTTCTTCCACACCTTCCTCACTTCCTTATTGTTGTCCATGGAAAAAGAAGGAAGGTGACAAGAAGAATAGGTTCAGGAAAGGTGAATTGAGGGGAGTGCTATGGGTGCACATATCGCCCTTGACAGGGTTAGGACCACAGATGAGAGCATTTGTAGAAGACATATGCTTACTTCTATATGGTTCTGAGACTTCAGAGACAGTGCCATGCCTCTGTGTAGGGACAGAGCAGGTTTCTCAAGCATCTGCTGGTGTCTATAGCTTGAAATAGACCATCCTGGGTCAGATGGACCTTTGTTCAACTCAGTGTGGCACTCACATTTTTTTATCCTCTCTTTACTTATAGCTGTAGGGTCCTGCAACACTGGAAAATTATTTAAGTGTGTGCATGTACAAGTGTACTGTGGTGACATCCCTGCCTCCAGCTTCCCAGGCTCCTCTTGTTCCCTGAAGCTTCCTACACAAAAACATTTCAGAGCACTGAAGATAGGATTTGGTTAGGATTGTCCCCTGAAATAGCCACCTTTTCTATCAACCACTTATGGATCATAACAAATACCCATGTGACTCAGATTGAGTGAGTGATGTACATGTATTTAGGGTTTTATTTCAATCTTAACCACATTCTTCTGGCAAAAGCTTAAATTAAGAAAGGGCTGAATCACATAGTAACCATGGATTAAAAAGGAGACCTTGAATTTTCTGATCCAACTATTGGTCTCTGGAAAGTAACAAGTCATTGAAAGAGGAGCTGATTGTTGGAAGTCATTAGTTTTGAAGCTTCTCAAGAGATAAAAGCTATTAATAGCAAAAGATAATTTGTTATGACATTCCTGACATTGCCCATTCCCATTTTCGCATGAATATCTTTCCTCTTGAAAATAATTCAAAGTTCAGAAGTCTGAATTAATATTCATTAAAAAAAATAGTTTTAGAAGGCTAACATAAAAATGAAATTTCTTGTTCCATTAAGATCATGAATATCTTGCAAAATCTATGTTTTGTTCAACTTCTTTTCTTCTTTCAAGATGGAGTCAAGTTAATTTGCATTATGAAGTAATGACAGATTTCCTATGAAGTCTTGATAGATAGATCTGCTATAGCCATGGGGAATCCAAGAATTTTATTTTTTTCCTTTCTCCTTACTGAAGTGGTTGGGAGTGAAAATCCAGCCTATGTGCTGGCACGAACGATTCTGCCATCAACCTGGTGAAGGCTTATGGCTTCCCTAGAACCATAACAAAAAATAGTCAATGCCACCTCTGTGTTAGAAAAGTATTTCTCTTAGGCTGGGCTTTCATGTTTGTTTTTTGGGGTTTTTTTTGGTTTTGTTTGTTTGTTTGTTTGGGGGTTTTTTTAGAGCTCAGAGAATTATGACCTAAAATTATATCCCTATGGCTCTTCAGTCTCAGAGAGGGTCATATTGTTGGTCTACAGAGGGTATGATCCTTGCCAGCCTTTAACTTAAAATCAAATGTAAAATTTGCCCTGGCTTGGTTTGCCTTGCTGCTATTAAGGACTATGGTCAGGAAAATAGTGGAATAAGCTCATGATCTGATAACTGAAAACAGTAAATACTTTTCTAAGCGTTATTTACTAGTTCCTATTTGTTCAAGAAGCAGCTCACACTAAATCTTCTGTTTGATATTCAATACTGAAACTTGACAGCTCAGTTTAAGTTTTCCATGTGCTAAGAGCAAAAGGCATCAAAGAGAAGCTATTAAAAAAAAAACAAACTCTCAAACACCACAGTCCAGATAACCTCAGATTCTATGCGTGTTTAAATGTTTCTCAGTTAAAGTATCTTCCTTCTCCTTTTCACACCAGCCTCATCCTCTTCTCCAAAGATGAGGCAGGAGGTGTGGGCAAAGGGGAGAGATGCCTGTTCAAGGTCTGGATCAGGACATTTGTTACATCTAAAAGGGCTTAGATCAATGTCTGCTCCATCTCTGAACAGGATGGTGCACCTGCACATCTGCTGATAGTGCCTTAAACAGTTATTTTCTTATCCTGGCCTCCAGATGATTTTACTTTGATCTTCATGAAGAAACCTGGGCTGGATTCCACAAGAAGAAAGAACCTTTGGACCTAGGTGAAGTTTATAACAGCTATTCATGCCAGAGAGGAAAACCTTCAGAAAAACTATAGGTAAATTGTTATCTGGCATGGATCTCGGTGTTATCTTCCTATGCAAAATGAACAGAGAGGAAGCCACAGAAAATGAAGTCAGTGTAAAGACCTATCAGCTGCATCTGAAATAGATTTAGGAAGAGATGAGGAAGGACTAAAGGAATGTGTAAGAGTTTGGCCAAATTATACTGGAGAGGGTGTGTGTATGTGTGGAGGGTGTCACATTAATTTGAACTAACTGCCAATTATTGATATGGTTGCTTGAACAATTGAGGTGCTTTATACCATCAGATACATGGATTTAGAAGATCATATGCAATGGGACTACTAAGCAAGCTAAAAGGCCTGGACTGTCCTTGACCAGCAGTAGGAGGACCTCAGGTGCCTACACTGTTGATGTCCATACATGAGAACTCTACGTGACCATCAGAGGGAATGGAGAGTAAGCCAGTATAATAAATTCAATGAACTCTGTCACTGTAAGGCACACAACCACAGCTGCTCAGAGGAATGGCAATGGATGTTGAATCTGCTTAATTAGAGGAAGAGAATAAAGGAAGAGCTGATGGTGACCTAGAGAAAAATTTGCAAGCAGAAGATTTCTGATAGTACAGGGCTCTTCAGCAAAGCAGACACAAGCAAAGGCAGATCTGCAGCCTGGGAACTGAAGCTAAATAAGTTAAAACTTCAAAATTAACATCAGAGCAAGGTTGTTATTATTGTGACAATGCCATTATTTGCAGTAACTGGAAACAATGTTACATGTCAGATAATTTTGATTGTAAATTATTGCGGTTTGGTCTATTTCAATGACAAAGTAGTGCCTGACAGGGTAAAGGTCTGAAAAAAGCTGTCTTAGAAGGTTAGTGGTCTTTATCCAGGCCTCAAAATGTCCACGTTTTTGATCTCTCATATATGATAAGACAAAGGGCTAGAGGAAAACATCCGAGACCTCATCCATTGGTTAACTTTTGGCAAAGGAGAACTTTCCATAATAAGAGTAAAGTTTTATGGAAGAGAAAACATTGCTGGGAGCTAGTTTAAAGCTCTGGAATGAACTTGCTGGCCTTCACAAGCCTCACCACCTTCTTCTTAGGCTGCTTTCAGTCTCAAGGATATGGAAGTGCTCATAGGTTATATAAAAATAATCCACTGTTACCTGCACACATACACACACCCTCTGCAAGGAACAACAAAAAGAAAATAACTGTGAAAGATGTTAGTTTAATTAATGCCTGTTTCATTACTTGTTATTATAGTCATGATAAAGAATTAAGTTGAAAAGAAACAGTGAATTCAAAGCAAACATCATTGTGTCAGAAGAGGAGTTACAGATATCCAGCATCCATAAGGAGGAAACAAAATGCTTATGTAAAAAAGACAGAAGAGATGTTTTTAACTTTCCTGTGTCTAATTCTAAAATGCCACTGTCTGTGCATTTGCTAATTCATGTAAAACCTTGAATAATTCCCTTTCAATTCTCTGCTGAGCACTAATGTGACCAACTAATTTTTCTTTACTTACAGTGAATTTGTGATGGACCAGCATCAGCCTTTAATGACTCTTGATCCAGACTCTGTTTGAATTAGCTAATAACCCCATAACAGAAGACTGCAGATAAATCCGACATTAGGCATAATGTGAAACCCTGTTTTGTTTTCTTTCTTGTACATGAAAGAAGCAGAGAAAATAACTGGAAAACTAATGGCGGTTGTCAGTCAGTGTCTTGAGACAGATGTGGGCTCCGTGATATAATGAGACAAGGTGACTTGAGTATTATCTCTCAGGCTGGCGGTCTATGGAGAGGCAAAACAGAATAATTTCAAAGTAATGAAGGGATGGACAAAAGGCAGCTCACTGTCCTGAGATGAGACCTGGCTCTTAAGGTTTCTACACAAGCAGAGCCTGTTAGTCACTTACTTCTGCAGCCTGGACTCCACGGAGTGGAGCCACGAAGATGATGAAGGGAGTGGAGCATCTCCCTTATGAGGAAAGGCTGAGGGAGCTGGGGCTCTTTAGCTTGGAAAAGATGAGACTGAGGGGAGACCTCATTAATGTTTATAAATATGTTAAGGGCGAATGTCATGAGGATGGAGCCAGGCTCTTCTTGGTGACAACCAATGTTAGGACAAGGGGCAATAGGTGTGAGCTGGAACACAGGAGGTTCCGCTTAAACTTGAGAAGAAACTTCTTTACAGTGAGGGTGACAGAGCCCTGGGACAGGCTGCCCAGGGAGGTTGTGGAGTCTCCTTCTCTGGAGACATTCAAGACCCGCCTGGACACCTTCCTGTGTGATCTCATTTAGGTTCCTGCTCTGGTAGGGGGATTGGACTGGATAATCTTTCGAGGTCCCTTCCAATCCCTGACTTTCTGTGATTCTGTGACTGCACAGACCAGAGTCTCAAATACAGCAGCCAGGCTGTGAGCACTGACATTCAGGTGAATCCCTCACTCTGTTTAGGGAGAAAGCTTGCTTCACTTGAGGTTTCTGAGACATAAGCAGTTTTATTTTATCACTAGTGGGACTAAGCATTGAAAGATGTCACTTGAGCACAAGGAAAGTTTTAGCAGTATCCAAAAACGTAGATGGAGAGGTAACAAATCTGCAAAAGCTATTTTCTTCAACAGATGGAAAAATGTTAAGTATTCACTGGTAACCCAGGGGATCTCATATGGAAAAGGTACTATGTGTGTGCAGCTTCTATGCGAGTAAATAAAATTTTATATTATTAAATTTAAAGTGCTGGCAGCATGGTCTGAGTTTTTAATTTGGAGAATGGGAGATAATGAACAGGACAAGAGGTCTGATGGGAACATTGTTGCTTCCCAGTTGCAGTGTCCTGTTGTTCACTTTGTTCTTCACTCTGAATTGTGAATGAGGGACAGTAATGATGCTACTAACAAAATATTCCTTGCTGGCTCCTAAGGAATAACGACAGCAGGACAGAGACTGTCCTGCACATTGGAGAGTGGATTCCAGGCTAGTACCAGGTGCAGTGCAGTGAATGGGAACCCCAGGGAATATGGAGGTGTAAGGAAAATGGAAACATCATGAGAGATATATTTGAGGTTATAAATTGCACAGGGAGACACACCAAGCTCCTTTCCCCACATAAAAATTACGGGATCTAGTACAAAGCATCACCCAAGAAGAAATGTCCATGATGCTCTTGCTTATGTCCCCAAAAGAGGCTTTATGCAAGCTCTGCTGTTGGGCAGATGAGAGTTGGGTCCCACCTGTACGCTGCTTGAACCCACAAGGATGACGTTCCCTAGGACTGCTGGAGGTGAGACCATTGACTTCTCTCATCTTCATCTTCACAGGAGTCACTAACTCACCTACCAGGTACATGTCTGCTCCAGAGGTTATGACACATCCCAGCCCAAAAGCTGAGTCAGAGAAGGCTCAAAGTTGCTTTTGACGCAGTTTTCTTCCTTCAGCTCTCCAGTCAAAGCCAGCTTTACAATGGAAAACTGCCCTGTAACTTTGGAATGTTTTCTTTGGCATTGTGTAGGAATTATAACCATTTTTTAGCTTTTATTCTCTTTTGTCTTCTCAGATTAATTGTACTAGAAAAGCAGCGGGCACAGAAAGCAAATAGAAAAAAAGCCCAAAAAACCAAAACCCAAAAAACCCCACACATATTATTTTCCATTCCTCAGAAGTCATTTGATGACTGTGGACCCCAGACAGTGGCATTTTCTGCTATGCTTGCAATCACTCCTTAGAGCTGAGATCTCAGCATGTGATACCTG
Organism: Antrostomus carolinensis; assembly: GCF_000700745.2. Classification (NCBI taxonomy): domain Eukaryota; kingdom Metazoa; phylum Chordata; class Aves; order Caprimulgiformes; family Caprimulgidae; genus Antrostomus; species Antrostomus carolinensis. The sequence continues at coordinate 36,397 of NW_010287599.1, forward strand.
CTTGTACTACAGAAAACATAACAGCAAGCTCCTCTTTGTCCATCCCTTCATTATCTCACTACTAATGCTCTTTGCTGCTGTCCCTCTTCTCCTTACACCACCAGACTGTGAGCTGAAGCTCAAGCCAGTTTATCTCGTTACAGTACTGAGCCTACATCTCTCTTGGTTTGCAGGTGGGCTGGTGTCTGCTCGCTGTACTGTGCTGATTCAGTCATCACAGCAGAAAGAGACTTAACCTTGTGGGCTTTCTCTCTCTTTTTCCTAGTGCTGTCCAACGCTGTGATAAAAGGATAAAATAAATAAAAGTCTTCATTTTGGAAATGCCAAAGAGAAGAAAACTGGGTGAGTAATGCAGAGGATTTCAACTGCAAATGAAGAGCAAGAGGTACAGGAGAGGTTAAGTGAATACAAAATGGTTTTCTTTGGCTTGGTATAAAATGATAATATGATGTGGTACTTGTGGTACAGAAGAACCCCACACAAGTGATTCACCTACCAGTGTCTAACACCTTTGGAGCCCTGCCTGGCCTCTGGCTTCTCACTCTGCCACCCCACATAGATGTCTCAGACATTCTAGGCCATCTCAAGTGGAACTTAGCAGGTATGTTTAGACAAGTTAGTCAACCAAGTTCTGAGGTTTAGCTCAGGAGATATCTCTTTTTAATCACAGGTGTCTGAGCCAACCTCCAAGCTCCTCTTCTAGCCACTGGGAATATTGTCAATACAGCCCATGGGGTGCAGGGAACTGTTGGGGTCACCCAAAGGTAAACACCTGCATGTGGACAGGACAAACAGTTCTCTGGACTGGACTGAGCCCACTGCATGGATGCTATCTCCACTTCCTACCATGGGGATGAAGACATCAGCTCCTCGGACACACCTGCGTACTGAAAAAAAAACCCACTCCAAAACAAACAGGACACACCTCAACTTAGGTGTCCTTCTCAGTGAGATGAATCCTGATGAAGAGGTTTGAGTTTGATTGGAGAGAAGTAGGAACCATGGTGCTTGGTATGCTGCTCCTGCAATGGATTTGAGGTGTCTCTTTATGTCAGGACACAGGTGAGCCAGGAAGCCTACAGGAAGAAAAGACTTGGGAAACTTCCACACTTTCAAAAGCCCATTTTGAATCCCATGCAGCACATTCCCTCTGTATGATAACAGCTACGCATGTTTGGCATGATCTCTGCAGGTTTAAGGCGAGTCTTTTACATGAGTCTGGATGTAGATGTTAATCTGGCCCTGGAAAACAAAAGATTCTCCTTTCAGCCTGGGTCCAAATATATATA